>NW_028317968.1:4612500-4880000 GCF_062004578.1 Staurois parvus | reverse complement strand
GCAAAAGGGCCGTCTCCCAGAGTTGGTTCCGATGTTACAAGGGATAATCTTCAACTTCACTCAGCTTAGCCCAACTCCAAGCATAATAGCCATTTTCTAGTTTCTCAGTAGGGTGTCTCCCTGAAGCAGAGAACTAATCGCCTCATTTGGGGAGGAAGTTGTAGGCGGGGAGCTCAGGCTCTGACCAAAGCCCTCCTAAATTATACTATGGTTAACTTACTCTCGGTGCATTTAGCAGCCTTGCCACTAGTAGATTAATACGCAGAATCATCTGAACGTCTAGGTATGAAATATGACATACCTGCTGGGATGGTTAAGGAGATATAATTTTCTGCTCTCCTGTTGATGTCAGCTAGGGGATGTAATATATCAGATGACTTGTATTAACAAGACCGATCTGAATATATGCCCGGTTTTTATGTACGTCTTTCATAGTCCAAGATATGTAATCATAGGGGAAAAGGGGATGTTTAAATGTGAGTCCATTTTACGACTACCTGGAATGTCATTGAGCTCAGTGAAGGACTTGGTTTATGGTTTTACAATCCTTCTCCAAGCAGAGTCTCGCAGACATCTGGGGGCCAGGCTAATTGGGATTTATAGCCATGAGCTCTCCCGCTGGGCCTTGATGTCTTTGATCTCTGCATCAAACAGACCACATGTCACTCAACAGAGAGGGAGGGGGGATATCAGAGGAATTTGATTTGGGAGTAGAAAATGATACAAGATGGAGGCCTTTGCCAAAATGGAGGTTCGCATCCATCTCTGTGTGCACGATTGCTACAGGGCTGCTAAAGAATAGAGCTTAGACTTAGAGCCGGGGTAGGCATCCTTTTTGAAAGGTGTCGATCTTCCGAAACAACATGAAAGAGATCAAAGATCACCTGGATTCAGCGATATTTATAAAAAAAAAATAAAAAATTATCAAGGCTTAACTAAATAGCAAGGAAAATTGTAGAAAAATATAATAAAACAAATGTCACTGTAAAAAATACAAAGTTGGCCTACCTTTTAAAAATGGACAGTGTCAGTCAGCAGGGCAGTGGATGGTGTCAGTAGTTTTTATTTTTTTTATATTTTTCACAATTTCTTTAGGAGCCCTGTTGAAAGAGGTGCACTTGGGGGAAGGGCCACACAGCAGAAAAAAGGAGAAACAAGGATGGGAGTGGCAGCGGGGGAGGTGTTTTATGAGAACCGATCCCCTGGATCTTCCTCCTGCAGCAGCTGTACACTGGTGGGAGGGCGAAGAGGCGATGCTAGCTTTCAGCTGCTGCAGGAGTGGACAATAAAGGGGATTGTCGGAAGGTAGGTATTTTAAAAATCTGAACTCCCAGCAAGTGGCTTGGGATTGGGATTTTTTCTGGTGCCCTAAGGTGGCTGCCTAAGCAGCTGTATGCTGGGAGCCATCATAAGGCTGCTTAGGCATCTGCCTTAGGGCACCAGGGCGGGGAGCAGAAAAATCCGCTTGCTAGGAATTCAAATTTAAAAATGTGTTAAAATACCTGTCCATGGAAGGGGAGGGGCAGAGGTCACTGTTATGGGGGGGGAAGAGGAAACTACTGAGGGGGAGGGGATGATATGAAAGGTGGTAGAGGACACTGCTGTGAGGGTGGCCCTGCCCATGGCAGTTTCTTCTGCACATCACACCCATCCCCCCAGTAGTGTCCTCTGCCCCCCCTTTCTCGCATAGCAGTAACCTCTGGCCCCTTTCCCCCAGCCTCCTCCTTTGCTGCTGCTGACATTCTCAGTGCACAGCGGAGCGGAAGGCAGCACAGCTCAGGGCGGAGGGTGGGTGGAGGAGCTGGCCAGATTACCTTTTCATATTAACAAGCTGGTAATTGGTTGCTAGGACTGACCTAGCAACCAATCATCTGAGGGTTAATATGAAAAGTTAATTTGGCCAGCTTCTACTCCCGCCCTCCCATCCTGAGCCCTACCCTACCGTCTTCTGCTCTCTGCTGTGCACTGAGGATGACAGCAGCGGAGGAGGCTGGGGGAAAGGGGGAGAGGGACCTGTTCATGGTTTACCTGTCACCTGCCCGCTGTTGACAGGTTGCAGACCCCCGACTTAGAGCTTTTACAGCCATGCAGAGAGCTCCGTGGTATGAAGGGCCCAGCAGCAAGGTAAGAGCTGTGGCAAGTTCCTTAGTTTACTGACAGTGCTTTGTCTCCCCTTTCCCAGCCCTGCAGAATCTCTCCTCTCGTGATGTTCTGCAGGGAGAGGGTAGATGTGTATGATGGTGTGTGGGGCTGAGAGAGGGGTGTGATGGTCTGCGTGGCTGAGAGGGAAGACAGGTGTGGTGATCTGCAGGACAAGTAGAGGGAAGACCGGTCACAATGCCTCCCTCCTATCACCCTTTAAAGGATAATTTCACCTTTTGTAACATGTTACGAAAGAACTGGCACGCACAACCCCCCAATCCCTCATTTTGACAGTGGGGGATTTTCTCCCCTCACTGTCATCTAAAAAAATTAATTTAAACAACTGTAGAATCACTAGCAACATAACAAAATGTAAAAAAGTGAAGGGGGTCTGAATACTTTAGGAATGCACTGTATTTTAATGCTGGTGGAAAATTAAAACTGGACATATCCAAGCTGATTTGCAGGATTTTGAGCAATTTTGTTACAATTTTTTTTTAATACTTTATCACTGATGCATACTTAGAACTTGAGTTCACCACTACTGAAGAAGTTCAAGACTCAAAAGTCAGCAGGAAGGATCATAACCATTTTTGGGGAGATAAGGAAGATAGGCCCTATCCCAAATGGACTTTGGGATAAGGAAGATAATTATAGCAGGCACCATGGTGTCTGGTCTATCTTTACAGTGCCTCTGGCTCTGTTGCATTGGGTTTAGTTACAGGGAGAGAGCACAGGGATGCCATTGACACATTTCTGTTGCTTCTATATAGTATAGTCACAGGCTAGAGTGGGTCCTGGATTGGACTGTACTGTGTGATGTATTAAAAATCAGGGCATTATTAGATTCCTTTTAAATGAAACTCCAGTGCACAACTACAGTGGTAGGCAACACACCTGCATATAGGTTGGTCACGCACATCACAATGCAGACAAGAATGTACAAGGCATGCTAATGGGTGAATTCAGTCAGTGTTGATGAACCACCTGGATTCTGAAGAAAAATCACATCATCTGTGTATACACAATGAATTTAATTTTGACCACGGATTTCCTTTTGCATACATGTGGGCACACTTTCTTCAATAAAAAAAAAAACACAAGCAAAAAACATTGTTATAATTATCTAAGAACTGTGTGTTTGTTTTTCTCTCCTTACAATTTAATCTGCATTTACCAAGTTTTGCTATTTGAAACTGAATCATGTAGCTAAAAGCACATTAAAAAAAAAGTTCTGTCAGTTTGCTCTTGTAGCCCTGTTTTGGGGGGGGTTATGGGAAATCGCCCACACCAAACAAGCTATGGCGCTAACCTGTATATGAGTAGGCAATCCTGAGCCTTCGCTATATGGAAGAGGGGGTTGTGATAATACAAATGGCAGTGCTTCCACCTAGAATAGGGATCCTGCAATTGAGGAGACTCACCCCTTTCTAGGAATGTAACAGGTATACAACTTAAAGTAACTATACATAGCAGTATTAATGCACCCAGCTTATATTTCTAACATGAAAACATGTCACCACACCTGTATGAGATTAATGCAAAGTTTATATAAAGCAGCCACATCAAACAGGATGCATAAGAATAACATTCAGGAATTACAATTTAGCATAAATTGGGAGGTTGCAATTATACCCGGTTATATGTGCATGTAGTAAACAGAATACCTCCAACCATGGGTTATAGCGCAGTCCGGTTGCAGGGGCCCCTGGAGAGGTGAGAGTCAATAAGATGCACGCTTCCACTTTAGATGCTGTGATGGCGTCCAAGTAACATGCGGATGATTGCACTGCTTGTCTGAAGATCAGCGATGCATCACCTAAAAGGATAAAATGCTCTATCTATCCTCACTCTTAGTCCCTATCCCTAAACTGGGCTGTCACTGCAACCGGGCCTCTATCTGTCTAAGTGGCCGTCGGATGCCTAACCTACCTCTAGCCTAATGTTATCCAACGCTCCCTATGCTAATCCTAGCTAAAGAGAGATCCAGACCAATAAGGCTCTTTAAGCAAAGAGGCTGCAAAGATACACTGCAATTAACAGAAAGTTCACCTGACAGTCTTATGCAGGTGAAAACACTGATCTATATATATATATATATATATATATATATATATATATATATATATATATATAGACAACTATAAGGATTCTGCAGTGTGTAAATAGAATAATGATAATGAACCACAAATCTCTCTCTTACAGAGATATTAGGGTTCCTATACAGAAGTTGAAATATAACAGAGGCAGACCTAATCTGCTTCAGTAACAACTAAATAGATAGCAGCCTTGTTAGTCTGGATCAGTACTCACAGAATCCCCATACAGTTCTCCCCAGATACATAGCACATGGCAGGCTGGTACCCTCTGCCTGATACTTCCTGAAAAACAACTATATAACATCCTGGGGTTTCTTGACCTCCTTGTAGGGGCAGGAAGCACACCTAGGGACTTGTGGTTTGTTTACATCCATATACAGCCACTACCATAGAGGTCCCATTACAGACAACTAGTGTATAAAATAACAGTTCCCTACACTCTTAAAGAGACAACTTGCTGTATGATAACCAAAGTTAATAAATACAGTGTTCTGCAGTTTTATAGATCTTGGTTTGTATAGTAGTGCAAGAACATTTGCACAGCATGACCAACCTTCAGTCAATCATGAATGGCTGGCAGACATTATCCTGTGCATGCATTGCTGATGCATAAATTAATCTTTCAGGGCTAACATGACAAACAGTGTGTAAGAGCACTGCTGATTGGTGATATTTACATGTTGGCTCTGAGTTGCAGACAAATTGTATTTGCACTATGCGCACAGTATGTAGACAAGATGTTATGCAAAATCTTGCCGCTGACAAGATCATATATGAAAGCATACAGTACATCCAGAAAGTACTCACAGCGCTTAACATTTGCAACATTTTGATATTTTACAGCCTTATTCCAAAATGGATTAAATTCATTTTTTTCCCTTAACATTCTACAAATACCCCATAATGACAACGTGAAAGAAGTTTGTTTTGAATTCTTTGCAATTTATTAAAAATAAAATATGAAAAAAAAAAAACATGTACATAAGTATTCACAACCTTTACCATGACACTCAAAATTGAGCTCTGGTGCATCCTGTTCCCACTGATCATCCTTGATATGATTCCACAACTTGATTGGAGTCCACCTGTGGGAAATTTAGTTGATTGGACATAATTAGGAAAGGCGTAAACCGGTCTATATAAGGTCCCACAGTTAACAGTGCATGTCAGAGCACAAACCAAGCTATGAAGTCCAAAGAATTGTCTGTAGACCTCCGAGACAGGATTGTATCAAGGCACAGATCTGGGGAAGGGTACAGAAAATATTTCTGCAGCATTGAAGATTCCAATGAGCACAGTGGCCTCCATCATCTGTAAATGGAAGTTTGGAACCACCAGGAATCTTCCTAGAGTGGACTGTCCAGCCAAAATGAGCAATCGAGGGAGAAGGGTCTTAGCCAGGGAGGTAACCAAGCACCTGATGGTCACTCTGAAAGAGCTCCAGCGTTTGTCTGTGGAGAGGAGAATCTTCCAGAAGAACAACCCTCTCTGCAGCACTCCACCAATCAAGCCTGTATGGTAGAGTAGCCAGATGGAAGCCACTCCCCAGTAAAAGGCAAATGGCAGCCCGCCTGGAGTCTGCCAAAAGGCACCTGAGGGATTCTCAGACCATGAGAAACAAAACTCTCTGGTCTGAGGAAACAAAGATTGAATTCTTTGGCCTGAATGCCAAGCATCATATCTGGAGGAAACGAGGCACCGCTCACCACCTGGCCAATACCTTCCCTACAGTGAAGTGTGGTGGTGGCAGCATCATGTTGTGGGGATGTTTTTCAGGGGCAGTAACTGGGAGACTAGTCAGGATTGAAGGAAATATGAATGCAGCAATGTACAGAGACATCCTTGATGAAAACCTGCTCCAGAGTGCTCTGGACATTAGACTAGGTTGACGGTTCATCTTTCAACAGGACAACAACCCTAAGCACACAGCCCACATAACAAAGGAGTGACTAGGCGCCAACTCTGTGAATCTCCTGGAGTGGCCCAGCCAGAGCCCAGACTTGAACCCTATTAAACATCTCTGGAGAGATCTTTAAATGGCTGTGCACCGACGCTCCCCATCCAACCTGAAGGAGCTTGAAAGGTACTGCAAAGAAAATTGGGAGAAATTGCCCAAAAATAGGTGTGCCAAGCTTGTAGCATCATACTCAAAACAACTTGAGGCTGTAATTGGTGCTAAAGGTGCTTTAACAAAGTGTTGAGCAAAGGCTGTGAATACTTATGTACATGTGTTTTTTTTTTCATTCTTTTTATTGTTAATAAACTGCAAAGATTTCAAAATGAACTTCTTTCACGTTGTCATTATGGGGTATTGTTTTTAGAATGTTGAGGGAAAAAAAAATAATTGAATCCATTTTGGAATAAGGCTGTAACATAACAAAATGTGGCAAAAGTTAAGCGCTGTGAATACTTTCTGGATGCACTGTATGCCCGGTGTGCTTTAGCCCTGAACAAGCTGCTAGCAGGATTTCAACTGTATAGGGTGATGTAAGGACCCATTCACATTTGCAAATGTGGCTCTGTGCTAACCCTAACAGGGCATCCTGGAGATTGGCTGCTGGAGGAAGCTCAATTGAAAGTAATGGGAGGAGGACTCCCATATAGAGTTTGTTGAACTGCCATAAACAGGAGCTAAATGGCACTTTAAGGCTTTTATCCCCAGAGTGCGCATGCGCGGGCGGCCAGCACGCATGGTCCGGTGCTAGCTCCGCACACCCCCGGCACTAAAATAAGCCCATACACGGGCACCGAGCCCCACAGACACCGGGATCTTCTCCGATCTGGGTCGGGACCCCCGGAGCCTTGTTCTAATGCCAAGACGGACAGCAGGGAGGGGCCGTGGCGGTTCCCAGCACTCGATCCCTGCGGTGAGCAGGGGAGCGAAGATGGCGCCTGGCTCAGCTCCTGCGGCCTCCACTACATCCCTGCAGTCAGCACCTCTCCCTCAGCGGGCAAAACTTGGCCCTACTGCAGCTACTGGCTGGGATCGTGCCATGGTGGCCTCTTCTACTGGGGTGAGTGACCCTCAACGGCCCCCCCAATCGCCTCCTAGCCCTATTATACCTGAGTCCCAGGCTTCAGCCTGCTCACTAGGCCAAGACTCCCCTGTGTCTTCTCCCTTGGATAATGAGATGGCAGCTATCTTTTTTAGCCAGAGCAGCGGCTTGGAACCTGACCCTGATAGCCCTGAAACTCGCTAACACTCCCTCCGGCTCCACCACAATACTCGGGAGATGCGACCCTAATCGCTCGTTTTGCTGATTTACTGTAACACGAATTGGATAGAGCTACTACTAGATTGGCGGCCGATCTCAAGCAAGATTTCCAGGAATTAGGCTAATACCTGGGCAGTATTGAATCTAAAGTTGATGCGACAGCCCACAATGTATCCCAAAATTCCAATATGATTATCGACCTACAGGATCGGTTGTTGGAAGCTTATTCTAAAATTGATGCTCTGGAGAACCGGGCCAGACGCTATAATTTCCATATCCGAGGGCTTCCTGAATCAGAGAGCTCACTAGCTGTGCCCAATCCCTCATGCGATCCGTGATGCCTTAAATCGATGATCTTCATATAGAAATTGATCGTATACATAGAGCATACGTATACGTAGACAGGGGGGCCTCCTAGGGATGTTATTGTTAAACCACATTTTTTCCAGGTCAAGGAAGCGGTCATGAAATATCGTAGAGAAACTCTGGAGTTGGAACTTGCGGGATATAAAATACAAGTATTTGCGGATGTTTCTCCGACCACTATCCAGAAGCAGAGGTCTCTCAAGCCACTACTTTTCCACTTAGTGCGGAGGGATATCTGTTATCGGTGGGCCTACCCTTTTCGCCTAAAATTTACCTATAATGGAAAGCCTTATGGGTTCTCTACATTTCATGAAGGCGAAGGACTTCAACTACCTAGATTGTAAGCTCCAAGGAGCAGGGCCCTCCTATCCCTCTTGTATTGAACTGTATTGTTGCTGTATTGTCTCCCGTTATATTGTAAAGTGCTGAGCAAACTGTTGCCGCTATATAAATCCTGTATAATATTAATAATAACTAGGTATCGTTTCACATAGTCCTTAATCTCTTGCTCCATCAGGAACTGCCTCTCGTCCTCCACCACTTTTACCACTGGTCTGCTTCAACTTCCAGGAATACAAAATTGCCCAAAAAAAGTCTTGAGGTTTACGTTTTGATTTGCAGACTTTGTAACATGGTCTACTAGCATGTGGTGGCTTCTCAGTGGTTCCCTTGGGAACATTAGTTGCCATTGTTAGTTTGTTTTGGGAGGAGGGGGAGGGTAAGGTAATAAAAAAAAATTTTTTTCTCCCTTTTTTTTATGGCCATTTGTGCTGTCGTGATATGTCCCTCTGCTGACTATGGTGCTTGTGGGATTCGGTTACTTTAATACTGCACTATGTTGATATTGGGTTTTTTGTTCTTTTTTGTGCCGGGGGGTGTCTATGGGCCCTCCTAGATTTGGAAGACTCTCCCCTGAGTTATTTGTCTGGGTAGATCCTTTCCTTTACAGGGCTTTAGTCCTGATATTTCTGGTTTACTGTTTGGTTTGATTATATTATTTATTATGTGTAATACCAATTGTTACTGGACACGAGAATTTGTGTATTCCGAGTGTCTACTTTCACTTCTTTTTCTTTGGACTATTTCTTTTTTTTTCTCCTTTTTCTTGAAGGTCAGCCGTCCTTATTCCTGGTTACTCTGGATAATTCCTGTGCTCAGGGAGTGGATAGCTCATCAAATATAGTACATCAGTTGTTTACCATGTCTCCCCAACAGTCTGACAGCGGGGTCATCGGATTACTGTCTCATAATGTTTAGGGGTTCAATTCTCCTTCCAAGCGTATTAAGGCCTTTAATTCATACTGCTCTTTTGGGGCGGATATTGTAGCCCTCCAAGAGACATATTTTCCCCCTTCATTTACCCCACGATATGTCCACAAAGACTATCCCCTTTGTTACTTTGCTAATGCCACGGAGAAGAAACGAAGGGTAGCACTTTGCTTATCCCACGGTTTGTCGTTCACTGAATCTAAAATGATCAGGGATCGGGAGGGACGCTATCTTCTGGTGAAAGGTCACTTGGGCGGAAACGTACTTTTTTTTTATCTACTATGCTCCAAATATCAATCAGGTGGAATTTCTTCATTCCTTATTGAGCTCCTTGGAGTTTGAGGGCGATGTTATTTTGGCTGGTCATTCTAACTTAGCATTAGATCAGATATTGGATCGTTCCTGAGCCGCCATGCTTCAGTCCCCTTCTCCGTAAGTTTGCCCAGCTTTTATATCGTTACGATCTCATCGATGCTTGGAGGGAAGCTAACCTGACTTTTCGAGATTATTCTCATTTCTCTAGGGCTCATAATTGCTATTCCCGTATTTATCACATATTCCTCCATACACGTTCACTTTCCAGAATGCTCACAGGTAAAATTATTTCCACACCTTGGTCCGACCATGATCCAGTTTATTTAACACTCTCGTCCTGGACTCATGGGAGGAGTGCTCCTCATTGGCGTCTTAATGAACCTATCTTGGGCAACGCTTCATATTGTCAGGATATTTCTACACATTTGCAAATGTATTTTGAAATCAAGAAGGCAGATGATACGACTCCGGCTATTAATTGGGAGGCCCATAAGGCCTCGGTCAGGGGGTTTATTATTCAGCTTTCCTCACAACTTAAAAAAAGCTTGCAATGACTTAATTTTAACTAAAATTCAAGTATACACTGACCTTGTTACTCAACATAAACAGAATCCTGATCCGGATTTATTAGTTAAACTTGACCAAGTTGGAACTTAACCTATGCCTTACCACTACTGCTGACAAACAGTTACGATGGTCCAACCATAAATTTTTCACTTGGAGACAGGCCGGGCACTCTATTAGCGCGCAAGCTATATCCCAAACACTCTCAAGTGGCTCTTCCCAAAATCAGACTAAATAACGGTACTGTCTCAAGATCCCAGTAAGATTCTCCAAAAGTTTCACTCTTTCTATACTGATTTCTAGCGTTCGCCTCAGAGGAACATCTCTTCATCTTCGAACAATTTTCTGAGCTCTGTTATTCTTCTCTCTCTTCAAGAGGCCCATAGAGACTTAATGGAACAGCCTAGTACTTGAAAGGAAATTCGGAATGCCTTGAAAACCCTCGCTCCTCATAAATCCCCAGGACTGGATGGCCTTCCTCATGTTTATTATAAAGCTTTCCCTGACCTCCTGATTCCACATATGGCCCACTATTTTAATTATCTACGAGATGGGGGAGTGGTGCCTCCCGATGAAAATAAAGCGTTCATCAGTGTCATTCCTAAACCCAACAAAGATGCTACTGTAGTCTCTAATTATCGTCCTATCTCCTTAATTAATTAATTGTGATCTCAAGATCCTCACTAAAGTTTTGGCACTATGCCTCCATAAATTTTTAACCCTTTATATTCATGATGATCAATCAGGATTTATTAGCGGTCGACAAACACTGGATCAAATTCGTCAAACTTTGGCTCTGCTGTCAGCTGTACAATCCAGTTGGGACAAATCCTTACCGAAGGACATCCTACGGTTATCGTTAGATCTCCATAAAGCATTCGACAATTTATCTTGGGACTATTTCAGATGTTGGGTGCGTTTGGGTTTGGCCCTTCTTTTTTTACTTTAGTGCGGGCTCTCTATTCTAATCCTTCAGCTCAGGTCTCCATTTGTGAATATAAATCAGCTCCTCTGTCTTTCGAGAGAGGTACTAGACAGGGCTGCCTCCTTTCCCCTCTACTTTTTGCACTGGAAATGGAATCACTTGCTATTGCTATCCATTCTGATCCTACTATTTCTGGTATCTACTTTGGCCAACAAGATCATAAATGTGCCTTATTTGCTGACGATGTCCTTATGTATAGATCTACCCCTCGAACATCTCTACCTAGTCTCCTGCATTTATTTAATCGATTTTCTATGGCCTCGGGTCTCACTCTTAATTCCTCTAAAACAATTGCTTTAAATATTTCCTTACTTAATTCAGAGGTTCAATATCTTCGGGACAACTTTGATTTTCAATAGGCCCCCCGTTCTCTTCCTTATTTGCGGATTCATCTCACGAGCTCTATCTCGTCGCTATATAAGGCTAATTACCCCCCTCTTTTTAAACGACTGAAGATTGACTTACATGATTGGGAGGATCTTCCTTTATCCTGGTTTGGTAGAATTAATTCCATCAAGATGACCGAGACTATCATATTATTTTTGGACTTTGCCGATCATGGTACCCAGACAGGAACTTTTATTCTTACAAGCAGCAGTCTCTAGCTTTATATGGAGAGGCAAACATCCTCGGGTTAATAAGTAGACTTAATTTTCCCTAAAAAAGCATGGCGGTTTGGGACTTCCTAATCTTATGACTTATTTTCAGGTGGCTCAGATAGCACAGCTCCCTTGTAATACTGCTAGGGGCTATGTACCTCAGTGGGTTGGCATTGAGGCCCTATCTTGCAGTCCATATGCTATTGGCTCTCTCACATGGCTTCCCAGTCGGTTGCGTCCTCCTATCCTTTGCCCTATGTTATCCTATTCTTTAACGGTCTGGGATAGATGGTGGGCCCGCAAGCCTCTATTGTCCAAACATACCCCTCTAGCTCCAGTCCTTTGCAACCCTGAGTTTACTCCTGGTCTAACACCATCTGTGTTTCAGTGGTGGATCAATAAGGGTTTTTTGCGTATTGGGGACTATTTGGATGGACTACGTCCTCGTTCTCTCCAATATTTTCGGACAAAATGTCAGATGCCCTCCAGTGAAATGTTTCGGTATCATCAAATTATATCTTTTATCACCAGTAAACTCAAATTACTAATAGAACCTTGTTTACTTACCCCTCTAGAAATCTCCTGTATGGCTACTGGGATGGTGAAAGGTCGCTTATCTTCTCTTGTTTTTTTTTTTTTTTTTTTTTTTTTTTTTTTTATTTAAATATTTATTAAATTTTTCATGTTAATACAAAAACCCAAAAAGGGAAAAAATTCTCAAACAAATAAACATTTATAACATTTCTATCTTTCCCTTACTAAAAACTCTTTTCTTTCCCATCCCACTACCCCCCCTTCCCACCCCTCATCCCCCCTCCTCCCCCTCTGCAGACTCTAGCCCATTCTACTCCTTGAGGCTTATTAATTTTTTTTGCTAACATCCTAGTTCATATTTTCCTATATTTCTCTTTCAATCCTGCTCTTTCCCATTTTTCCCATCTCCTGAAATAAACTCTCATCTTATCTTCCTGTATATGGTATGATCTTTCCATTCTACCTATCTGGTTTACTCTATTAATCCAGTCTTCCTCCTTCGGTACCTCAACCTTCCGCCAAAACTTAGGTATCAACCCTTTCGCCGCATTCAAGAAATACCAAATACCTGAGTCTTTATATTTATTTACTGATGTCTCCACATTGTGTAGGAGGCACGTCTTTGGGTCTAAGCCTATGTCAATTTCAGTTATTTCTTTAATCAATTTGACTATTATCTTCCAAAAAGCCTGGATTTTCGGACATTCCCACCATATGTGAAACACCGTGCCCATCTCTCCACATCCTCTCCAACACTTATTTGAATTCTCCCCATTCATCTTGTGCTCTACACTCGGTGTAATGTGCCATCGTGTCACGCACTTATAATTAACCTCAACCTCTCTCATACTCACATTATCGTGTATCAATCTAAACATCTTTCTCTGACTGTCTTCATCAAACTCAACTCCCATATCTCTTTCCCATTTTGTGATAAAAATTAACTTTGTGTTTGTGTCTAATTCTGTGAGTATTCTATACACTTTTGAAATACCGTGCTTCCCATCCCTTCGTGTCTCTAACAACCTTTCCAACATATTCCACTCCTGTTTTACTCTCAGGGGTTTCGGTAGATTTCCAATAAAACATTTCAATTGATGATATTTCCACTCATCTATTCTAATAAAAATATCTCCCTTATTCTCCATTAAATCTTTAAGTGGTCTCAATTCCCCCTCCACCAGAACATCTCTCAGTTGGGTATCCTCCTTTCTAAACCATCTCCCTGATATCTTATTTTTTCCCGGAGGAAAGTAATCAGAATTTGTGAGAGGCATTAAAATAGAATTAAATTCCCATTTCATGTTTTTGTGTAAATTGTCCCATATCCTAAGAACATTTAAAGTGTAGATACTTGTGCTTTCTTTGATTCCCCTGAACTGTGGTGGAACCCATATCATCTGGTTCAATCTAACGCCACTAAGATCATTTTCA
The DNA here is from genome assembly GCF_062004578.1 of Staurois parvus. Taxonomy (NCBI): domain Eukaryota; kingdom Metazoa; phylum Chordata; class Amphibia; order Anura; family Ranidae; genus Staurois; species Staurois parvus. Next base: position 4,866,478 of record NW_028317968.1, on the reverse strand, counting down.
ATTGTTACCCAACTTTTCCCCTTATGGTTAAATGTCCAGTCATATATTCTTGCTAAAACCACTGCTTTATAGTATCTCTTGACTTCTGGTAGACCCAATCCCCCTTTCTCTTTAGTCCTGCTCAATGTTTCATATGCTATTCTAGGTTTTTTATTCTTCCATATGTATCTTGTTAACATTTTTTTCATTATCTTAAAGAAGGCTTCTGGGATTTTAATTGGTACCATTTGAAATCTATACAGTATTTTAGGCATAATTACCATTTTGACTAAGTTTATACGTCCTATCCAGGATGGATTTCCACCTTCCAGTCTTTTTAAGTCTTCCCTGATCTCATTTATCAAAGAGATATAGTTTAATCTATACAGATGCTTAGATGAGGCAGTGAGTTTTATTCCTAGGTATTTTATCTCTTTTTCTCTCCATATAAAGGGGAATTCTTTTTGTAGTTTTTCTTTTTCGTTCTTTGATACATTAATATTCAGGATCTCTGTTTTCGTTGGATTAATTTTTAAATTTGATAGTTCACCGTACTCCTTCAGAATCTTCATTATATTTGGGAGAGTTATTCGGGGGTTCCCCACATAGAACAATAAGTCGTCCGCAAAGGCCGCTACTCTATGTTCTGTGGATTCTATCTGAATTCCCTTTACCGATCCACTATTTCTTATTATTGACAACAAAGGTTCGAGTGACAATACATATAGCAGGGGGGATAGTGGGCAGCCTTGTCTTGTACCATTAGACATTCCAATGGGTTCTGATCTCTCCCCATTTACCGTGATGATTGCAGTAGGCTCCCTATATAATTTACTTATCCACTCTCGCATTCTATCGCCTATCCCCAGTACTTTTAAGTTGTCCATCATAAAGCCCCAGTCCACTCTATCAAATGCCTTCTCTGCATCAATCGACAAGAGCACCACCGGGGCTTTCCCTTTTCTACTTTTCTGAATAAGCATGAGGGTTCTCAAGCCGTTATCTCTACCTTCTCTCCCCGGTACAAAGCCCACCTGGTCTCCATGTATCCATTCAGGCATCAAGTCCCTCAACCTGTTTGCTATCACCTTTGCATACAGTTTAGTGTCAGTGTTCAATAATGAAATAGGTCTATAGCTGGAGCACTGAGATGGATCTTTTCCCTCCTTATGGATAAGCACTACATGGGCCTGTAGGGATTCTCTCCTCACTTCCATCCCACCTCCCAGAGCATTCATATATTTCTCCAGCTTGGGTAACAGTACTTCACTAAATTTCTTATAGTACTTAACTGTATAACCATCCGGGCCTGGGCTTTTCCCCCCCCCTGTGCTTTTTAATGCTGTTTTAATTTCTTCCTGGGAAATTTCTGCGTCTAGGGAGTTCAACTGTGCTTCACTTAGTTTTGGTAATCCCGCATTTTTTAAGTATGTCATCTTTTTTTTATTAATTCCCTCTTGAGTTTCTTTTAGAGGGCCTTGGGGACTTATATTATATAACTTTTTGTAATACTCCGTAAACACTTTAATAATCTCTTTATTTGAGTGGACCAACTCCCCCTTTGAGCTTTTTATCTTTTCTATATAGTTCCTATTTTTCTTTTTATTCAAAGCTCTCATCAGATATCTTCCTGGTCTGTCTCCCCATCTATATCTCTCGTTCAAAACCCTGTTGTATACTCTTCTCTTCTCCTCATCCATCAACCTCTCTAGTTCATCTTTTTTATCCAGTAACTTCTGTCTCGTATCTTTTGTTATTTTCTTCTTATGTATCTGCTCTAAGTCCAATATTTCTTTTAATAGCCGACTGACCCTCTCTCTTCTTTCCTTTTTCTTCCTTGCTCCTGCCGCAATCAAGATTCCTCTTATGAATACCTTATGGCTTTCCCAGACTGTGGCTATCGATACTTCCTCTGATTCGTTCTCCTTAAAGTATACCTTAATCTCTTTCTCGATTTTCTGAACTACCTCCTCATCCAGAAGAAGAACCTCATTTAACCTCCACCCTAATCCTCCAGTCCACCTTCTTCCCCATCCCATTTTCATTACGACCGGAGCATGGTCCGAGAACGTCCTTGTCTCTATGTCAATTTTAACCAGGTGATCTATAAGTTGATGGTCTATTAAGATGTAATCTAATCTCGAGTATATCTCATGTGCATTAGAGAAGAAGGTATAGTCTCTGTCTTTCATATGCGTTATTCTCCAGGTATCCACTAGTTGACATTCATGCATCACTTTCTTCAAAGCTCTCAGAGACCTACTCCCCTCTCTCTGCACAGAAGAGGTATTATCCCTTTGTGGATCCATACAGAAATTTAGGTCTCCAGCTACTATCAAACGCCCTTTTTTGAATTCCATTAATTTTTTCAACAGACCCTTCATATATATCTCCGGGTTTTTATTAGGGCAGTATATATTGGCTAAAGTACACTCTATCCCCTGAAGTCTACCTTTTAAGAATAAAAACCTCCCCTCCGGGTCGGCTCTTCTATCCTCCAGCTCAAATCTCATATTCTTTGCCAAACCTATTGCAACCCCTTTTGCTCTTTTAATTGGAGAATCTGCATAGTACCATATTGGGTAGTGTTTGGATTTCAATTTCACGTTTGCCTCTATCTCAAAATGCGTCTCCTGTAAAAATACCACTGACGTCGCCCTAGTCCATTCACATTATAAGTTATAAACTGTATTTCTTCCATCTTTCCCAGTTAACTCCATCTCTCTTCCAGATTGCCTCTTCCTCTTTGTCCCTTCTGTCGTGCAGAGTGTTAACCCAATACCTCCTCCCCTCCCTCCCACCCAACTCCCGTCCCACCCAACTCCCATCCCCTCCCCCCTCCCACCCATTTTCCCAACCCACCCCCCTTCCTCCCCCTCCCCTCTTTTTAGGCCTATTGATTGCCTACCGATCATTTGTGGTAATACTATCCACTTTTGATTTAATCTATAGGGGAAAAACTCCAGCCCTGGACAACTTTCCGCCCTTCTCCCCCTCCCCTTTAACCCCTAAGTCCTACCAAGATATCTCAATAACAGTGGTTTGAGGGCGGCAGGGACAAGGCGGAGAGAGACAGGAGGGCGAGAGAGAGAGAAAAAAAAAAAAAAAAAAAAAAAAAAAAAACTATTTCTCTCCCTCTCTCCATCCCCCCCCCGCCCCGCCCCCCCCCCCACCAACCAATTGCCAGTCCTCTTTTCTTTTCGTTCTAATTTCCCAGTATTCTTCTTCCCAACCAGGAATCTCCATTCTTTGTAGATTGAGTCTGTCGCAGAAATTTTTCAAATCTTCTGGGAACCTAAGATATGCTGTAGTTCCATTTCTCCATCCTATTAGGCTCTCAGGGGTCCCCCATCTATATTGCACCTTTTGTTCTTTCAATCTTTCCAATAGAGGTCTAAGGGTTCTCCTTCTCCATAAAGTCTCTGGTGACAAGTCCGCATATATCTGTAAGTCCTTTCCTTCATACATAATTACTGCTTTTCCCTTTATCCTCTTCCAGATTTTATCTTTATCTAGGAATTCACAAAATTTGACAAGTATATCTCGTGGCCTATCCTTTCCCGAATTTCCTTGGAGTTTTCCTTGTCTAGAAATTCCTTCTATTTTATATTTTTCCATATTAGTACTGTCCATTATGGAATTTAATATTTTACAGACCATCTCTTGCAAATTTTCTCCTTTAGAATTCTCTGGGACTCCACGTATCCTAATATTTCTCCTCCTATTCCTATTTTCTTGTATCTCAGCCTTATAAAACAGTTTTTTTTGGGCTTTCCCCATGTTAACTATTTCTTTTTCCATTTCGGCAATAATTTGGGACTGTTTTTTGACTTTTTCCTCCGTTTCTTCCACTCTCACCAAAAGGTGTCCCAAATCATTTCGAATATTTACAATTTCTTGTTTTATTGTTTTCTCCAGATCTTTGAACATTTCTGCCATTTCTTTTTTGTTTGGTATTTGTAGCTCTGTCTCCATCTCTGTATTAGCCGATATTTGTTGGCTGCTAATGTCAAGGCCTAGTGATAGTCTAGGGCTACTTTCCAGGCTCAGATCTACTTCACCTTTTCCACTTTTGCCCTGAGTCCTTTCTGGGGTTATATTTCCCTGGGAAGTGTATTTTTTAATAGTGCCAGTCTGAGTCCCTTTTAGCCCACTTCCTTTTGCGCTTTTATTTTTCATTCTTCTATTGCTCTTATTCTTCTTTATAGGCTCAGGGGTTAAGGAGAGATAACTATTGATATATACGTCACTACTTATCCACTCATTTGATTTTCAAGCTTTTCATTCATCTTTCCTCTTCTCCTTTTCCCTGCTTTATATTTCCCACTCAAGGGGATCCCCTCTCTTCTCTCACACACTGCCTCTCCCAACAGCCCACAAGAAGCACATAATTTTATTGAGACTCGGTCAGAGTCACTCACCCTGCTCGTATCTCTCTTCTTCTCGGGGCCCGACCAGCATTTTCTCTCTGTCCTTCAGCTGGGCAGTGTGTTCGTTTTAGGGGTATGTTCGTTTTAGGGGTTCCTCCAGAAAAATCCTCCTCCTTTCTCTCTCCAATCCTCCGTGTCTCTCCTCCTTCAGAAGCAGGACTCAGAGCAATGGGCCAACCATCAGAGCCCCAAACAACAGACCGACCAGCACGACCCCCAGCAGTTCAGCAACGATCCAGGTCCCAGCCAAGAAGCCGGCAGACAGAGCTCCGGGTAGAAACCGGCTGACAGGGTTCTGAGCACTGGACTAGGATGCAGAGCTCCGAGCAGTGAGCCTACCAGCAGGGCACCAGACTATCGGCGCTAAAACAGGGGACCAGGTATTGGGTCGGCAGCCGTGCTCCAAGGAGTAGATCCAGAGGCCGATCAGCTCCTCTCTCTCTGCACCAAACACCGGCCGGCTTCCTGGTTTCCCAGTGGTGCTTAGCGGCCGGCCACGTGGCTGCACCGCTCCACCTTATCTCTCCGCTGCCCGACACACCTTCACCCCGAGCACCGGAGCCGGATCCCTTCTCACAGATCAGCTCTCCCGCAGGGTTCCTCCATCCATCCAAGGGGGATCACCGCACCGCAGCTCCACATCACAGGTAGGGGTTTGGGGAGGTGGGTGAAGGAGCTTGTCCGAGAGCTCCTACATCTGGCTCTCGTCAGCCGCCATGGTTAGGCTCCGCCCCAACTCCTCCCTTATCTTCTCTTGTTGATCCACATATTAAGCTTTCTTATATGATACAGTGGGAAAGGGATTTGAATAGCTCTCTAGATTTGGACACTTGGCGGACTACAGCTAATGCTTTATCTAAAATTTCGAATAATACTATACTTATTGAATCTAACATAAAACACTTCTTCAATGGCATTTAGTTCCTACACGTCTTGCTAAAATGTACCCATCTGTGTCACCCAGTTGTTTTTGACACTGCAGAAAAGAGAGTACTATGCTCCACATATGGTGGAAATGTCCTGTGGTGAATAGATTTTGGATCAGTTTATTTAACTTCATTTATTCGGTAACAGGAATTAATATACGCAGATCACCTGAAGTGGCCTTATTTCATCTATTGCCCACTGATATTCCTAAGGCAGGCTATAGATGGGTCGAAAATTGGCTGATTTTTCGGCCGGAAAAAAGAAAAGAAAGAAAAAAAAAAAAAAAAACCGGCTGATTTTTCACACCGTTAATGGGTTAATTGATTGGCCGGTTTTCTGGATTTTGGCACTTTTTTTTATCGGTAAAGTTTCAAAAAAATCAGCCAATTTTGCCGATTTTCGCGGCAATGATGGGCAAATTGGCCGATCTTTTGTTGTTAAAAAAATGGCTGGTTTTCGACCCATCTATAGCCTGCATAAAAAGTCAGTTAAATTAATTCTTTATCTTTTGTTGGCGGCGAGAATTACTATAGCTAGACGTTGGAGACAGTCAACAATTCCGCTAGACTTGGTCAAACAGAAACTTAATTGGATTATGATTAATGATAAACTTACTAGTATCATTAACAATAATACCTCTAAATGTGAGCACACATGGCAGCCATGGATTAAGCATATCTCTGTTATTTAATGGACTTTTGGCTGGCCCTCTCTTTCCCAATTTATTCTTTACCCTCTTTTGATTCTTTTATTTTTGGTTTCTCTATTTTTGTTATATGATACTGCCCGCACCTATTTGATTGATGGAATAATTGCTTAAACTCGACTATACCCTATTGGGGTTTCTGGTTTATTGTCTACTGCATTATTGGTCGATGTATTATTCTGTGCCTATATATTCCATGATTCTGATTGTTTTGCTACAACTCATCATGTGGGTGGGTTATGTTTTCTATATACTGTGTCTACAGATTTTCAATTGAAATATAAAGGCTTTTTACCCCTTCTCGCCAACGTCACACAAATATGTGGCCTTGCAGAACTGGGCTTTTTTTCCCATGGGGGTCACATATTTGCGTACCTGTCTTTGTGCTGGGAGTGCACCGCACAAAGATCGGGGTGTCACTGAGAGCCCTGGGTCCCGCGACCCCCAATTCCGGGTCACATGGCTGCTGTGATAGCCTCTGATTGGCTATCACAGTGATGAGTCACTGTGAAGCCTGCCCCCTTGGTTTTTTTTTTCCTTTCTGAATGGAGAAGAGAGATACTTTTTTTTTTTTTTATATCTCTGCAAGGAGACAAAGATAAGAAAATATTAAAAAAAAAAAAATCTAGATCAAGGTTTGATCTAGTTCAGTGCCAGGGTTAGTGTTTGGGTAAAGGACAGGATTTTTATTTGTTTATTTTTTTAAAATTGGTATCAGTGTCTGTGTTTTTAGGTAAAAAAAACAAAACCCCAAAAAGCAATATGCGCACTATTGTTTCTGGGCTGTAGTACAGGTACAAACAACATACACATATATGGTATCGCTGTGATTGTCAAGAGCTGGAAAATGTATTTTGGGTTGTTCTTTGGTGGTAGGTTATGGTAGTAACAAGAAACACACAGCTAAAATTTAAAACAAAAAAAAAATATTTTTTTTACTATTTTGGGCCAGTTTTCCCTTTGATAAAGAAAAAAAAAAATCCAGGAGATATCAATTACCATTTACCACCAAATGAAAGCCCAATTTGTCCTGAAAAAAAAAAGCAAGGTATAATTCACTTGGATATACAAAGTAGTTGTGATATGTACGGTTTTACTAACACGTCAAAGTTGTAACATTTTACTTAGGCTTTAAGATTTGTTTTACCCCTAGGCGTGAAGGGGTTAATAAAGCTTGTTGTAAGCACTGCTCTTATGCAAGCTGTTTCTTGTCTGAACAAGGCCTTAGCCATTGCTCTTCCCACTGTTTGTTGTTTCAAGTAAGCAGTTTCCCCACCCATATGCTGTGCTGCACATGCAGGAGTGATTAACTTTGCTTGGTTGCACAAGGCTATAATGAAATAAGGTATGGCTAAACATACATAATAGGTGAATATTCCAACTGTGATAGAAACATTTATATCACTTTTAGGTTTTTACATGAGTCCAAAGTCAAAAACAAAAAAATAAATAAAAAAACAAAAGTCCCACACCAGGGTGTGGGTCAAAAACAATAGTGCATAATCTTCTGGTGCCAAATAAAGTGCTCCATGCAGATCTTTTGTGCTCCACCACCATAAGACAATATATTGCACTGGTGTGGGACTATTTTTGTTGTTGACCTTGGACTCGCTAATTTAACACTTTGAGGTTTTTACAGGATTCCATCACAGCTGGAATATTGTTCACCTATTATGTATGTTTAGCCATACCTTATTTAATTATAGCCTTGTTCAACCAAGCATAATCAATCACTCCTGCATGTGCAGCACAGCATATGGGTGGGGAAACTGCTTACTTGAAACAACAGACAGTAGGAAGATTAATGGCTAAGGCCCTGTTCGGACAAGAAACAGCTTGCACAGGAGCTAACTGGAGGAGAGGTTGCTCATCAACCATGCCTTGTCTGCCATAAATTAACATAGTTAGTGTTGTCATATATTACAGGGATGAGGAGTGATTATTTACACACTAGAGTATGGATACCGTATTAAACAATTCTCAAAAAAAAAAAGTGACGTTTCCCACCAGAATTGAACAAGAATGTGCTCTGCATTTCTGTGCAATGCAATTTTAAGCCCATTCATCTGAATGGGCTGAAAAATAACACCAAAAGTATGCATGCAGTTCATCCGGATTGCATGGTACTGCAATCTGGTGCAGGCAAACACTACATTGAGATGTTATTAGGAACATAATGACACTTGCAGCATATTGTACACCAAATGTAGTTTGGGAACTTGCACAGATTGCAGGTTTCCCGCACCACAAACAGGCACAAGAGCAAGAACTAAAGGATAAGTGTCAGAGTAGCCCATCCCGCCATCTAACTCGCCCACCATCTTATTAACGTCTTTTAAAATAAGCAAGCTGGCCATAGAAAGATCAAAATCCGACCTTTTAAGCAGGGAATGGCCAAATTTCAATCCGTCTATGCCATCTTATATATAGCGCATCAACTACATAGAAAACAATGCAAATGTGAAATTATTTTACAAATAAAACTTTATTAGTGCAAATGTATTGTTACAGTGCTGATAATTTGTAAATCTATTCGAACCTAAAGTCGATTGGGAAAGTATTTGGGGAAAAAATTATGTAAAAGAAAAAAGAAAAAAAAAAAAAAAGTGGTGGTAATTAAAACCAAGCATACTGAGAAGCCTTGCAAGGATATCAAGGATGTGAGGCCTACTTTCACCATATTAGAAGACATGCATCTACTGCAGGATCTTCCAGTTATATTTGCACAAATCCTGAAGATTGGAGTGATGCCTATAGCAACCAAATTCCAGTGGTCTTTCTATACCGATTAAAACAAATCTTTGACCAACTTGCAATTTTTTTTCCTTCAGCCTGTCACATTATATGCGGTGGGTGGCATTTATGTTTTTGATTCAATGCACAAGTGCTTTAACAATAGGATTCTGTAGGGAAAAGCTAAATTATTGTCATATCAGTACAAACTTCTGCCTATTCTCTGCAGCCAAATATTGCTAACAATCATACAGCCATATATTCTTCAGTAGTTACAAAAGGAAATAAAGTCCACTCCGTAAGAGCCAAACACTTTTTTCTAAACCCAGATATTACCTTGTAATAGTAGCAGTGACAGCACAAGGCCTGCTTAGAGCTGTGGGTGGGATGAAGGAGCTCCATCCACTAAAGGCTACTAGCATAACAATTCAGCTTTCAGTTTACAGTATGACCAGAGATACATTAGCATGGTCACTAAAGTATCACAACCTCGAAGATATCCCAGCAATCAGTATACAAGTCCATGGGGCCCATTATGTTCAATACCGTGGTCATTATCAGGCATTGTACATGTAAAGATATTGCTTTTATGGCTATGTCCATGCATTGTTTTTAGGAAAATTTTGTGATGCAACACATCATATATTACATCACACTGATCTGGGTGCAGTCAGCCACAATCATAGGAAGAAACTGATTGGTTCCTATACCATTCATTAAAACACTTTAATTCATAAGGGTGACTTTCAACAAATTTGAAGGTGCACTACCCACCTCCACCACTGCAAGTGTTAATGCTGATCTCCAGCTTTTAGTAATGTTTAAATAGTTGGGACCAAGCTCTCAGATATGCATGAACTGTATGTAGTCCCAGCTACATACTGTACAATGCTGTGTTCGGTCAGTGGGATTGGAAGTTTCTGTCCCACACCTGAAAAAAAAAAAAAAAAAAAAAAAAAAAAAAAAAAAGTGTATTGGGTTGAGTGCTGCTCAGTCATTGACGAGCTCTCTGAATTGGAGTCAGAGATGGTACTGTCGTTTGCTCATCTCTGCCTCAGCCAATCAGAAGAAGCCTTGTATTCATTCTGAAAATACAAAGCTCCCTGTGAATGGCCGAGGAGCGCTCAGTCCAATTCAATTTTGTTCTGGGCATGGTACAAGAAGTCTTCCCGATCCTGCTGCCAGAAGATGGTATTGTATACTGTATGACTAAGCCAAGTCTACATACAATGCAAAGCACTGTTGCATCTGTTAATTAAGTAAATAGTTCATTTGGACCAGCTCGGTCCAAACAAACTATGTAAACTAGCTAGGGATCAGCTATCCCGGTATCTAAACGCCCTAAAACGTAATACATTGCAGCTTACTAGTCCTTGGATGATACATAACTCTACTTGTCCCTGGGTAGCTACACTCACTCCTCCACTGTATCGATTGAGGACGCCAGGGTTGCCATACAAGCATGTCTGCAATTGTCCATATCCATTACATGGAGGGGTGATGGGATAAATAGTTTAGACAAGATATATAGGATTGTACTTTCAGCTGACCTCACGGAAAATAACAAGGACACTAAATTTCTAGCAAGATCAACAGGTATTTTCTGTACTAGATGAAAATGTTCTGAGCCTGAAGAAGTTAAACTAATACAGCCACCACATCTAAGGATTGGTAAGTCACAAATATTTCCTTTTTTGGTTTACTTATTCTTCCAATGCTTGTTTTTGTGCAAGGGGTTTAGAGTAAGCACTTATTCCTCCTGGTAGCGGGCATTCTCTGGATGTGTGTGGACCCTGGCCATCTTCATGAACAATGCAGGGCTGCTGGTGATCCACCACAGTGTTAGTTTTTCAGCCACCCCAAGCCGAGCTTTGAATATCCAGGTCATTTCCATGCAACAGTGAAAAAAAAAAATCAATATGTTAACTCCCTTTTAAGAGTAGAGTGTCACATTAGTCCTACTGTATCGCCATCAAGTCCATTAGTGTTTTATACTATGTCCACTTGGATGAGAACAGCAAGAAAAAAAAAAAAAGACTGATGAAAGGGTTAAAACTTCATTGCTGTGTCCCCAGTGGAAGTTCTAATCTCACTTTATATTGCTGGAACAGGAGAATAGAGTAATAAAAACATGACAGACATGACTTAAAAACTAGTGGAAGGGGTGATGCGATTACTAGTATTAAAGGGCAATTTCAAACAAGTAACACACAGGCCAGCCAATATTGTAGAAGGACCAGAACACTATAATATCACATTACTGACATATTTGAGCTGATTTACTATAGGAGTTGATGATCACAACTTGAGTATTCACTTAAGTTATCCCATCACACAACAAGCATCTGCACATTAAATTAAAAGTGAACAGGAATTTGGTTTTCACACGATTGAAAAACTGAAGTGAGTATTCACACAATGTGTTGAGTGAAGATCCTCAATGAAGTCTGTTAGTTTATGAATATTAATCAGTCCGTGTATATGCCCTCTTCCCTCTACTTTTATACAACCAATGTGTGAGATGGTCACTTGTTATAATTGTATATACGGTTTTGCCACCAGCACATTTAACATGAACACACGAGACAATAAAATCTAAACACTGCTTATTTTAGCTGTTACATTAGGTGACCCTAAAGCTGGCCAGACAGAAGGACTTTATTTAGATTGTTTTATATGGATAACATCCATTATCTGCACTTCTTTTCATGTTTTGCCATTTTCCCCCAAATGCCGTAATTTCAGGCTCTGTGCCATCAAAAAAAAAAAAAAAAAAAAAAACCCAGCGTGAAGTTGACTTTTTTTTTTTAGATCCTTTGTACCCTTTATAGTTACACGGTGTGCAACACAATTGCACGGATAATGTTCACACTGCTTAACAATCTTCCTCTGCATAATGGACAATCTAACTTCTATGTGAACATATATAAAAAAGAAATCTAATTAGGTATCATTTGTAGATTGGATTTTTGTTACAGATGTATTTTAAGAAGAAGCATTATAACAAGTTTCCCCTTGATCAAAAAAAAAAAAAAAAAAAAAAAACCCCCAACAAACCTGCTTCCTATTATCAATAATAATTTTTTGACAGATCACTCTATTTTAAAGAAGAAATCTAATCTTAAACCTGCTACCACCCCATTCTAAGTCCTATAGTAACAAGCCTGTTTAGGAAATATCTGTATACTTACCTATTCCCTGGGTGCTCTGGTCCAGTCACATGCTAGGCTCCCAGTGCTTCAGGGTAGAGGAGGGACCCATTGTAAGCTAGGTATTGCAGCCATTGTCAGAAATCCTATAGTAAGCTAGGTATTGCAACCATTGTCAGCAATTTCTCCTCTTCCCAGAAGCCAGCCTCGGGAGCCAATCTTGTAGGCCTGAGTGCATCTCCTAGGGAATAGGTAAGTATACACATCTTATCTCTACAGGCTAGTTAGTATAAGAATTAGTATGGGGGTGGGAGCAGATTTAAGATTAAAATAGGTTTAGACTGGACTTCTACTTTAAGTTTCTGAAATAATTTTTTTTAAACAGTAGTCGCTACATTTTGTTATCGTCCCCCAATTCCTCTGGGCCACATATAAATCTGCAGTCCAAATTGTAATACTTAACCATCAGGTGTATAGAGTCGGATTAGATGCTGCAGCTCTGTCGGATAGCCACTAACTGGGCAGCGTTGGTGATTTTTTACAAAATAATAAGCACACCTGTAGCAAAAGACATAGCCTGAGGTGCCAAGAGCAGTGTCATTAACCCGCACTTTACGACAGAGTGGGCACACTGTCTTTAGCTTGGGCAGAAGAGGGGAGTATGTTTCCAGGTCGAAGTGGACAGGTGGAGAAGGAGCAGGCAGGGAGCTTAGAGATTTGAGTGTATCTTGGTTTTCTGCTGAGTACCACCACTCAAGGAACTGCAGGAAGAAGACACCCAATGACAAGCTGGAAGACAGAGTCACAGATACACCACCAAGGACTTTCTTCAGAATGTTGCCCACACTGGAAAAAACAAACAAACAAAAAAATAAGTCAAAAGTTACGACAGGATGAGAGCATGGACAATGTTGGCAGTGAGCTGCCATTAATCGGTACCGGATTAAGATATCAAGTATTGTGGGATTAAGCATTTCCTCTGCATTATGCTGGGTCACAGGAGATTCTAAAGGCGGCACTTTTGGCCAATCGAATGCTTGCCAATTACCAGGTCCAAGAGTGTAATCTGAGCCAAACAGCTCAATACTCACTTCCAACTGTTTAACTCCTGATCTCACTATACATGAGGTTTAAAATTTCCATGCAGCTCTGACTGGTGGTTAAAGGAACTTGTTAGTAATGACACCTAAAGCAGAACTAAACTCAATTTAACAGTTTCCCAAAACAGGTACTTTCAAGGCACTGTCTGAGTGCACTCAGCCTAACCCCATGGTGTCAATGGCTCTGCACATGAAATTGGAGGTCATTGGTACAATATTTTTCTGACTGCATATTGACTTTGGTGCCTCAGCTAGGCTTTAAAATACACCAAGTATTGTCTACAGTAAAGAATATGCAGAAGCTCTTCTACATAATTAACAGCTCAGGAAAGAGGCTTCCTAGATCACCAAAATACAGGAGTGGGTTGATTTGGCCGCTATAGCTATACCCGACTGAAAAAGTAAAAGCAGGTAAGATACCTTTTGTTCAAATGACAAATATAACTGATGGTAATTTGCTAGCTAGTGGAAATCAGAGCATCATGGTTTTTTGTTTTGCTTTTGTTTGTTTTTTTTATACATACAAAGTTTTTCTGGCTGAAAACAAATGGTGCATGGGAGAAATGAACATTTTAGTGTTCAAGTGTAAAAATATCCACTGGTAGAATATGCAAACTAGGCAAACAAACAGATATTGGGGGATTTGCTGTTGGGAAGAATCAGGCAGGCATATTGTCCAAACAGACCAGAGGAATTTGTACTGTTCACTAACAGCAGCCTGGAAATCATGACCTAGGATTAGTTGCATTAATTTTAATATAAAAAGTTTTATTATTCCTTATTTACACTTCACAAGGGCACAGTTTTAAAAAGATCTTTGTGACACCAAGGCCCCCATTCAGGTCTTGAGCTAGCAGGAACTAGGGATCCCACTCGTGATTTTTAAAGCTCGACATACATGTGTTTCTGCATGTCGCACATAGGGCAGCCCATTTACTTTGCGGTGTCAGAAATGGAAGCAATACATAGGCCAATGGATGACCTCTGGAGCCTGAGAACAAACATTTCCAGGGAATAAACTACTACTACCATGCAGGTCTCCTACACATCTGTCAGTATATCCGCTTGCCCGTACGGGAAAGCAGAAACTGACAGGAAGAATCACAGCACCGTGTTGGTTCATTGAAAACTACAAGCAGACAGCCGCTAAGGCTCTAGGGACTTGCAGTTTACTCATTCACAGAACACTGTGAATGAATGACGTGGCTGTGTGAGCAGAGCCCCACACAGCTGCGCCGTTTTCAAATATAACAGCTAGTATAGGGCACATGTTCCCAAAAGTGAGTGTATCCTTTAAATCACATCACAATCGCCTGTACATGCGACTTCTGTGAGCTTCCACTGAAGTCTCTAGAGCCAAAATCATGCTAGAATCGCACCAAGGTAGTAAAAGAACCTTTCCCAAAATTTCTCGGTACTCAATCTGATATAAACAGCCACTATTGAAAGCAATGTGATATCCATTGTCTTGCAATTCTGTGTGACTCAAGTTGCATCTGAAATCTCATTACTGAGAACAAGGCCTAGTGCTTTGCAGGGGAGAGCCAAACGTTAATTAGATCTGACAGAGATACAAACAGGCAGATCAGTTAAAGCGGAGTTCCACTCACTCTGTAAAAAAAAAATAAAAGTCAGCAGCTGCAAAAACTGAAGCTACTGACTTTTAAAAAAAAACAGCCACTCACCTGTTCCACGATCCCACGGTGCCCCCGCCACAGCCCATTTCACCAGCCAGCCTGTATTCCAAGCGCCGGCATCTTCGGTGTGGGCACCCAATGTGACTGCTTGCAGCTTCACAGCCATGTGCCCACTGCGAATGTGAGAGTAGCGCTGCTCTTCCTGAATGGCCCTGTTGTCTTCTTGGACCTGTCACGTGTCCCACAAGACTATGGGGAGGGAGGGTAAAAGGACAATTTCCGCTTCTGATCGCAGTGGAAGTGGGAGCGGGTACCTGTCAATTTTGGGTACCCTCTCCCCAAAGGTGCCAATCCTTAATGGGGAGCAGGGGACCAATCTTTAATGCAGAACTTCCCCTTTTGGGTGGAACTCTGCTTTAACAGAGATCCTCATGCAGTCTTTCAACATATTAGTACTTCAACATTTGTGATGCAACACAAACGAGATGGCAAGACATGCACTAGATGCTGTGACCCAAAACAGGAAGTTACTTGGAGTAGGGAAAAGCTAAGTGAATGAATACATGGTGATAGAGGAATCATACAGGAAATAGAACTACCCTAGGATCTCAGCTCAGTGAAGAGTGAGAATGGTCATGTGATTGTGAATTCTTGGTTTCAGAGCCGGCGGGGACAGCTACAGCATCAGATCAATGCTGCAGCCATCTATGCGAGTATGCAGGTTTATTTTTTTCTATTCTCACACTCCTCCTTTAAAGCAACAAAAAGCATGCATTTGAAAGTGTATAATACCTTAAGGTTACCAGTGCTTAGATGTAGCATATTCTTTCATGTTTCAGCCAGATTATCCTACCTGTAAACACTTTGTTTTGTGCGACAAGGCTTTCATACCATGAAGCATCATACAGAGAAGCAACATTGTCAACCTAAGACAGATCTACAAAAACCTCTCCAATCTTCCCTTCTTAATAATATAGTGGATAGTGGTCTGTAGTGCTCATAGATAGTTGGCTTGGGATAGTTGGGAATGTTAGGCTCCTGTCTCACAAACATTCCTATCTGGTCCGACTGTCCATTTTTCAGGCAGATCCGATCGGAACCTCCATTCTCTATGGAGCGGCAGGTGTAAACTGACATGCATCCATTTACACCCACCGACATCCAATCCGATAAAAACAGATGGATGGAGATCCGTTCCTCTCCCGATCACATGGAAGTTGGGTGGAAATGGATAGGCATTCTGTTTACATCTGACCGCTCAAAGAGGAGAGCGGGCTGTGTCTTTGTCCTCTGCATAAGTGGAGCAGATGGCAGCCGAAGTCCGCCCTGTGTGAAAGAGCTATGAGTGATAAGAGTACTACAGAGGCAGAAAGCACAGGAAGTTATCAGCTGAAAATATTTCTGTGACGATCCACAAGTATTTTTTGCACTTACTGAACAGATAACAAAATGCTTTCAATGGTGTTTTAACTGACCAAATAAGTTAATTGTTATGATTTACAATTAAGTTTCCATAGGCTATTGAACTGACTCCGACTCTTTTCTTACTGGCCAGTAGTACATTTTACCAACAGACTTTGAGAGCCAAAGCACCTCTGTAGATCTGTCATCTCCCACCAGAGAAGCAGTAAAGGCAGCAGATATCACCCTGGATAACCACCTGTATTCATGCAGCAGCTAGGCACAAGAAAATCTGGTTTCTATTCTTGGGTTAAAAAAAATTTGTACTGACACTATATTCTTTAGATTGTAAATTCCACGAGCAGGGCTCTCCAATTCCTTCTGTATTGAACTGTATTGTACTGTCCCCCTTATATTGTAAAGCACTGCGTAAACTTTTGTCGCTATATAAATCCTGTATAATAGTAATAATAATACTGCGACAATTCCATAAATGTTATCTGAGGATAAAGGGTTACTTTAAATAAAAATAAAATCAGCCACAACTCACCTCAGTACAGACTTTGTTGGAGTTTTTTGTGGTTGACTATCCATGGCTTGTAGGTCTTCTATAGTCAGTCTAGCAAGCTGCACTCCAGCTAAACTGAGCAGAGGAGAGTGATGCTTTGTATTCCACAGAATGTATCGGAGTTGATAGAACAGAAACCAACCTTCCCATGACAGTTTTACATAAGGGTAGGCTGCCAGAATTGCTTTATAGCATCTTTTGCGGAATGATGTTGTGTTTTGTATAGAATAATCTTCCTCTTCTCGCAGTCTGTTTACTAGTTTCTCTAGCTTCACTCGTAGATAAGGTACCAGCACAAGCAGAAGCAGGGACTTCCAGTATTCTCTCCGTGGCAAGTTATGCTTCCCATTTCTGCCTAACATGGCTATGCGCTTTAGTCCATAGAAGTTCTCAGAGAAAGAAGCGCTCGCCCAAGTCAAATAGTGCTGTTGCAGCAGCAGATCCAGCAGGGTGTAAAGTTCATCAAACCACCTCCAAAGGGGGCCATAACGTGCTGGGTTTGATTCAGCAAGGACCTGTAAAGTTTGACAAGACAAAGCCTTAGTTTGTGTTTTAACAAATCTCTGTGTGTGCCACTAATCTTGCTTGCCTGTTCAAAAAGCTATAATAATAAATAACTAGAAAAGCTACAATTTCTGGGGAAATTGTGTGGAGTGTTCTTGCCTCCACCAGTAGTCTACAACTGTAGTGGTCGGAGTAACTGGGTGGAGTGGCTTGTCACTCTGCTGCCTGCTCACACACCTGGGTTCCTATGGCAACTCACTCTACAGCAAGGGCAGAGAAGAGGGTTAAAAACAAACTGCTCCAACTTGCTCACTTCAAGTACCAAAGAGCTTTATATTGTGAGAATCACAAGACCCAGACCTACATTTTGCTGCATAGTATGTCTCTGAAATATTAAAAATGAAGGCACAGTCGCAATTTAGAAATTGCCCTTCAAATTTGAGGTGGCTAGAGTGGAGTTTCAATGAATGTCAATGGAAGGCGTGAGTTGCGAACAAATGGTCATATTGTGAAAACTTTCAGGACTATGGCTGAGCAGTGGACATTTTTAGTGGCAGCAGGGATAGCTGAGCGTTTTGATATAAGATTTGTGTAGGTGGGCTTGAAAATGAGGGAGTGATGGCAGTTTAGAAATCATGTCCTGATTTTTCTGCTCACACTCTAGTTTTGAACATTCCGCCATTCATTCCTATGGGACCAATTTCACCATAAAAACGCAGATATTTCGTGAACCATTCGGCGAAACGTTCCACAAAGTAATAGCACACCAATCAGGAACAATCCGCACATTTCGGTATATTACTGTCTATGTAGTGTAAAAACTGTGGGAGGAGTTAGGGTGGTAAATTTGGCTATAATAATAAGAATATATATGTGGGATAACAGTAAGTGGTCTTGACATGCAAGAACACTTAAATATGAATAATTGAATGAGAACTGCAGCCTAGGATACCAGGCAAAATACGTTAGAAACTGCCCAAATACAAATGACTAACACAAATTATCTAATAGTTTAAGTTATCACCAGTCAAATATGAAAAGTTGGGAGTGACATCTACTGACACATAGCCCTCATATATACCAGTTTATATCTCATTTACTTCTGGTATGTGGATATTAGGCTCTTGCTGAAATTGTAATAAGGAATACAAATTTTAAAATATATAATAAATCGAAGGTACATGTGATTATTAAACATAAAGTGGAACTAATTTTAATGATTACACAAAACAATGAGGCAGCTTTTATTGCAGAAAACGCATGCAATGTCTCTTCTGCAATAGCAAACACTTACCTGCCTGCTCACAGCCTTTCACTGAATGCACTCTGAGATGAGTTTGCGTGCAAACTTTGCACATTCAGGCTGTGCCAGATTGATAAGCCTGTGCGCATGTACATGATGACATCATTCCATGACTGGCCAATCAAGAGGCCGAAGTAGCCAGGGAAAAGATGACATAACCGCCGCATCACTGGAAGGATAAACCATCCTATCCTTTTCAGCTAAGGAAGTTGCCATGGTGCTGCACATGTGATCAGTCGGGACACCAGCCATTTGTTTGACAGTTTGGTTAAGAGTACAAGCAAATATAACAGTTACATTCTTGGCATGCCTGGAATGTAACGTTTTTTTCAAACTGTAAAATTTATGGGTTTAGTTTTAAATGGGTTAACTTTAAACAGAATGCTCAATTACCAGGTTGTATTTTATGTACAACATTTTAAAATCATCACCTGAATCTTCCTGATCAAAAATATTTCGGTTGATGATTTTCAAATTTTGTACATAAGAGCAACCTGGCAATTGAGCATTCTGTTTAACGGATTATTTTCTTTTGTGGATTTTTTGTAGGGATTGTGACTAACTAGTAGGTCAAATTCAAACACAAATACTTTAGGCATGCTTAGTTCATTTGGAATAAAAGATTCAGTAGGAATGGATTGGAAACCACCACCTTTTGCTACTGTTCCAACATACAGCTCCCAAACGGTCATGAATTAAAATTTTTTTCTCTCAAAGCAAATCAGCAGTAATATGCTGAGGGTTAGGAGGAGCCCTTTTTTACTGCAGCACAGTGGTTTGGTGGTTACCACTTTTGCCCTGCAGCACTGGGGTTTCTGGGCCAAATCCCCATCCAGACACTATCTGTATGGAGTTTGCATGTTCTCCCTTCTTGCATGAATTTCCTCCTGCATCCCAAAGGCATGTTGGTAGGTTAATTGATTCTTGTTTAATCACGTTAATACTTTCCACTTTCACCCCCTTCCTGCCCAGGCCAATTTTCAGCTATCAGAGCTGTCACACTTTGAATGACAATTGTTTGGTCATGCAAAACTGTACCCAATTTTATCATTTTATTCACAAATAGATCTTTCTTTGGTGGTATTTAATCATCACTGGGGTTTTAATTTTTTGCTAAAAAAAAAAAAAAAAAAAAAAACCCCCCACAAAAAAAAAAAAAAAAAAAAAGGCAGTTTTTTTTAGTTTCGGTTTTAAAATTTTGTTGGTCCTTTGTGCTTCATTAAGTCCAGAGTCAACACAGCCGTCTACCAGGAGATTTGGGAGTACTTCATGCTTCCTTCCGCAGATGAGCTTTATGGGTATGCTGACTTCATTTTCCACCAGGACTTGGCACCTTGACCTCTCTGCGGCTTTTGACACGGTTGACCATCCCCTCCTCCTCAAAAAAACTCCACTGTCTTGGCCTCAGAGACTCTGCTCTCGCTTGGTTCTCCTCCTACCTATCGCAGCGCTCCTTCAGTGTTACCTATAACGCTGCCTCCTCCTCTTCACTCCCTCAAGGTTCTGTCCTTGGACCCCTTCTCTTCTCCATCTACACCTCCTCCCTTGGTCACTTGATAAACTCCCATGGCTTTAAGTACCATCTCTATGCTGATGACACACAAATCTATCTTTCTACTCCTCACCTCCCCCCTTTAGTCTCCTCTCGCATTACTAACCGACTAAGTGACATATCGGCATGGATGTCACTCCACTTCCTCAAACTTAATCTTTCCAAAACTGAGCTCTTAGTATTCCCCCCATCCCGCCCCCCTCCCCCAACTTCTCCATCAAGATCAATAACACAATCATCAGTCCCTCCCCTCATGCCAGGGTACTAGGTGTAACCCTAGACTCCCATCTGTCCTTTCAGCCCCAAATCCAATCACTGTCCAAATCTTGTAGACTTCACCTCTGCAACATCTCCAAGATACGGCCGTTCCTAACCTCGGAAACCACTAAGCAACTTATTCACTCCCTTGTTATATCTCGCCTTGACTATTGTAACTCCCTCCTCATTGGTCTACCTAATCGCAGGATATCCCCTTTTCAGTCTATCATGAATGCTGCTGCCAGACTCATTCACCTTACTAACCGCTCTGTATCTGCCACCCCTCTCTGCCAATCCCTCCACTGGCTTCCAATTGCCCAGCAGATAAAATTCAAAACACTAACGTGCAAAGCCGTTTATAGCACTGCCCCTAACTACATCACCGACCTGGTCTCTAAATACCACCCAAACCGTACTCTCTGCTCCTCACAAGACCTCCTACTCTCTAGCTCTCTTGTCTCCTCCTCCCATGCTCGTCTCCAGGATTTCTCACGGGCTTCACCCATCCTCTGGAACTCCCTACCTCAAGCTATCAGGCTATCGCTTACCCTGCTCACTTTTAGGTGCACTCTGAAAACTCATCTCTTCAGGGAAGCCTACCCTGACCCCGGCTAACTACTGAAATCCCCTACTTACCTCTTGTACCACTATCCTCTCCCTCCTAGATTGTAAGCTCCAAGGAGCAGGGCCCTCTAATCCCTCTTGTATTGAACTGTATTGTTACTGTAGTGTCTCCCTCCATAATGTAAAGTGCTGAGCAAACTGTCGGCGCTATATAAGTCCTGTATAATAATTGTATGATAGAGACTGCATTGCTATGTGGCATATTTATGTGCTCTGTCACAGTACAGGGTGGAATGTACCCCGATTAAGTATCTTGGTTTTTTTTAATATACTTATATAAAAAATAAAGATTGTTAAGCTGCAGTATAACACAGTTCTGGTTTTGTGTTTAATACTGCTTTAAGTTCATAGCTTGCCACTTTTCACTTACCTTGATGACATGATGTAAAGCAGGTCTCACTGCTGCCATCAAACTCTCTTGGGCCACCACTTCAAAAATGGTAGGCCTGTCTGCTGTTGCTGAGGTTGTGATGTGGGCGCCACGTTCAGCCATCTTCAAAGTTCAGATGCTTGTCTTGGAAGTACGCAGCTACAAAGTATACCGCTTACCCAATAATCCCTGTAAATATAAAATGAAAACCGTTCAAAAGCTGCGTGTGTCAAATGCACAGAAAAGAGCAAGGCAACAGCACTGCCATCAGTTTCTTTCGGTTTAGAGTCCATACACAGTTGAAATGTGATAGTTCATACTTACTATTTGTAAGTAGGTCAGCTCTGTGCCTTTCCATCTTCATGTCAGCTGCTCCCTGCAGCCACACATCACTCTAGAGCTGCTCCCTGGGGAAGGTATACAGTAAAACACAGGAATAGTAAGCCAGAGGGCATGCTGCATGAGGAAAGATGAAAGGTCAGGTTCACACACGTGTGTGTGCTGATATACCAGCCTGACAGCTCCACAACAGCTGCTGCACATTTGCATTCATCTCAGCTACATCCACCACATCTACTGCTAATCACTGTGTAATAAGCGAACCAGTACAGTAATCTCTGGGCCCTGTGTGTGCTTCTGCTCTCTAAATGCAACCACCAAAACAATCTGCGCCCTCTGGGTTCAGTTACAACCTCTTCTTTACGGGCTTCCGCTGCTTGGAACGCACAGGGACAATAACACAGCAGGACTTCCGGTCTTTGAGACGCACAACCTCCGCCCGGCTCTTGGAACGCATAGCTACAATAACACTGCAAGACTTCCGGCCTTTGAGACGCACAACCTCCGCCCGGCTCTTGGAACGCATTATTGGGACGTATGTCCGGTACTTGGAACGCAGGTGGGTGCATTGGGTGAGGTGCTCGCTGTTTCCGGAGCCGCTGTCTGTGCAGTCGGTTCTGTGCTCCAGGGGCTTGTCTGCTTCCGGCTGCCAGTTCTATCCCGACTGTGATTCGGTGCTGTCCCAGCAGGTGAGTAGGAGGAAGGGAGGGATGTGAGCTTAGCTTGCCTTCCTCACCATTGGAACGAGGAGAAGCTTCAGCCCAGATGTTCCCTGCTTACTGCAGCAAGAGGCAGATGTGCTGGCTGTACACTCCAATACCCTGCTCAATGTGTGCACAACGATCCCTATACTAGCCCTACACACTCAGCAGTCATGGCTCCCTAGTGCTGACTAGAAATGGGTTGTCATTGGATGGTGCTTTGGTATGTCTAATGGTGGCCATTCAAGATTTGATTTTATCTGATCAGTCAGACCAATCCACAAGCAATCAAAAAGGTAAAACTTCCCTTTGCATCAATTGAGACGCTTTGTAGATCAGATTTGATCAAACTGAGCAGAAAATTATAAATCGCCAATGGGCAGAGCTGGGATACTTTGCTTATGAATTCGATTGTATGGCAGTTGGTCAGGTTATGAGAATGCACGGTAGGAACTGAGCTGCAATCGATAATTTGTAGTCACATCTTCCTATTATCAATCAAAATCTGCATCCCCAATGCACGTGGATCGATTTGGCAACTATAGATCAATTATAGCTATCGGAACCATCTATTGGAAAATCGATCCTATATTGAAGTATGTATGTCCACCATTGTAGAAACTCATTGCATGGTTCATAAATAATTGCTTTCATTGAAAAGGAAAAGGATTGTATTGGTAGAAGGACAAAGGGCCACCATACACGTTCTGGTGACATTACACAGAATGATTTTACATAGGATCATATAGTCGATCAGTTACTGTTTAGGAGGGAAAAAAATGACTGCAGGATAAAAAAGATCAACCATGGATGGTTTTTTGGTATGTCTAATAGTGGTCATTCACGCTTTGATTTTATCTGATCAGTCAGACAAATCTACGATCAATCAAAAAGGTAAAACTTCCCTTTGCATCAATTGAGACGCTTTGTAGATCAGATTTGATCAAACTGAGCAGAAAATTATAAATCGCCAATGGGCAGAGCTGGGATGCTTTGCTTATGAATTCGATTGTACGGCAGTCGGTCAGGTTATGAGAATGCACGGTAGGAACTGAGATGCAATCGATAACTTGTAGTCACATTTTCCTATTATCAATCAAAATCTGCATCCCCAATGCATGTGGATCGATTTGGCAACTATAGATCAATTATAGCTATCGGGAACCATCTATTGATCCTATAGTGAAGTATGTATGTCCACCATTGTAGAAACTCATTGCATGATCCATAAATAATTGCTTTCATTGAAAAGGATTGTATTGGTAGAAGGACAAAGGGCCACCATACACGTTATGGTGACATTGCACAGAACGATTTTACATAGAATCATATAGTCGATCAGTTACTGTTTAGGAGGGGAAAAAAATGACTGGAGGATCAAAAAGATTGATGTTTTATACACTTAAAGTATATGTAAACCCTCACCTTGTAAAGCAGTCCATTTAATTTAAAATAGAAGTTAAAGGCAAAACACTTGTGTATAGCTATTAATAACATTCTAAATAGAATTTTCCCCTTTTTCTGCATGTGATTACATTTTCTCTGTTCTCAGTTGCATAAGAGCTTGGAGAGGAGAAACAACAGCTCATAAGAGCTTGGAGAGGAGAAACAACAGCTCATTGATCTTCCCAGTGAATGGCTGTGCAGGGTGAGGTCACCACTTGACCATTGGAGGAGAGTACACAGAGTTCCCAGCACAGCCAGAAAACCAACCACGCTGCGCTCTCATGCCTAGTATAGTCAGTCTTTAATAGGAAAGTAGAGGGACTGGCAGGAACATCAGGGATTTCACACAAAGGAAGCAATACAAAGAGAACAGGATACCGTTTCCTACAAGTATAAGGTACAGCAGGTATAAATCAGGAATATGAAATGTTGGGTTTACATATTCTTGAAAGCTCATTTAAAGGGTAAAAAAAGTTTTCCCATGCTCTGGGTCCATGCCTGCATTGCACAGGATAACTGCTTGTTTTTATCTAGGAGAGAGGAGAAAGGAGATTTATTTACCTAATCCTTTCATCCTCCCAGCACAAATCTGGTATGCAGGGCTGGTGCTAGACTATTTTGTGCCCTAGGTAAGACTGGCTACTTGCCCCCCCCCAAAAAAAGAAAAAAGAAAATAAACAGTAAAAAATATTAATTTAACAAAACATGAAACTGCTAAAAAAAAATTCTAATTTGCAAAAATAAGTTCCATAAGATAGCTCTGACACATCCCAGGCAGGAATTCCTCAGGCAATGGGGGAGATAAAATGCTGTGACAGCAGGCAGCCCTGGAAGAAGCGGCAACTCAGCCGACCCAGACTGGCCACAGACACCCGGCATCTTTCTCTGGCCTTTTTTCTGCCGCCCCTCCCCGCAGCTGAATGATCATTCATGACATGGTGGCGTCCCACACAGAGAGTGCCAGCTTGTGCTGCGCCAAGGTGCCCCTAGGTGGCAGTGCGCATTAGGCGCTGCCTAGTAGAAGCACTGGCCCTGCTGGTACAGCATCCCCGCATTCCGGCAGTCTTGAGTTGTGGGCTGTTCCAGTTATCATCAGGCCCAGAGCAAACTCCATAGAGCAGGAACAGTCCACCACTGGACCGTGGGGGAGTGCCATTTTATGGTGTAATGAAGGATCAGGTGAGTATAAGCTTTCTCCTTTGCCCCTCTTTAACATTCATATTGTCTACTTGCTGATGATCAATGTACTTTTCCATCCCCACTGATTAGAATAATTTAGGTGAAATTGATCTGTTTTGCATGCAATTGAAGACACAGTCAGGGGCAGACTGACAACTCATGGGGCCCCCGGGCAATAGGGAATCATGGGGTCCTTGTGTCCTTGCCCAAACTCAAAAAAGCCTATGAAAAAAGGTACCAGGGGCATCTCATGGGGCCCCCTACTGACCCTGGGCCCTCGGGCAGTGCCCGAGTTTCCAAATGGTCAGTCCGCCCCTGGACACAGTATGTATCTTTTTTATCATTTATAGATTTGGTCATATTATCAGATTCTGTGAAGAATTGTTCAATCAGAACATTACTTGAACAGCCATCATTACAATCTGATTATACAATCTTTAAACAATCTAATGGAGGCCATAGATGGGTCGAAAACCGGCCGTTTAAAAAAACAAAAGAAAAAACAAACAAAAAATCACTCGTTCAATAGGCCGACGTTACCACCAATGGTAAAAAAATCGGCCGATTTTCGTCCCGTCTACAGCCAGCATTTAATTACTTCTGTCCTTGCAGAGAGCTCCGCTATTATATTTGACATGAAAAAGTATTGCGGCTGCAACAATGTATTCATTTGTATCCATTTCGGATACAGGTGGGTTTTTTTTGGATACAAATAGATACATTGTTGCAGCCGCAATACTTTTCATATAATAGCAGACTGGAATTCTTCTTTTTCTTCTTCTTTTTCTTCATCTTGCAGTTCACAGCTCATGCGCAGATTTTTTATCGGTAAAACGATCGGCCGATTTGCTAATCATTGCCGGAAAAATCGGCCGATTTTTTTTTTTCCAACTTTACAGATAAAAAAAAATGTGCCAAAACCCTGAAAAACGGCTGACCACTTAACCCACTAACGGTGCGAAAATAGGCTGATTTTTTTTCCGGCCGAAAAATTGCCCAATTTTCGACCCGTCTATGGCCTGCATAAGGCTACATTCACACTTGAGCGATTTGAAGTTCGAACCTCCAAAAACGCTCAAACTTAAAAAATCAATTGTTCTTTATAGTGTCTGTTCACACCTGATCACACGAACAGGCACCATAGAGAACTATTGATTTTTTAAGTTTGAGCATTTTTGGAGCTGCGAGCTACAAATCGCTCAAGTGTGAATACAGCCTTAGATTTACCAAAACTATGTGATAGGGAAGGCCCTTGCACTATCTAGCTGTTAGTAGAGCTTAAACACTATCATCAGTCCCTTCCAAAAAAATTAAGTCAGCAGCTACAAATACTGTAACTGCTGACTTAATAAAAGGACATTTACAATATGACCAACCTCTAACGCGTTTCGAGGAGGCTCTGAGGAAGAGGTTGTGTCCTCGAAACGCGTTAGGCAGTTGGTCATCCAGGGTTCCATCGTATGGACTCAGATGTTGTTTGGATCATACATCTTGTTCAGTTTGACATGCCTGTGTTGTTATGTCCATTGTGAGTATGATACCTATTTTTGTTTCTTTAATGAATTATTTTAAACGATAATGCACTAGGTCGGTGCGCCCTTTTTCTGTTTCTCCATTTGTATCCAGTGTATTCGGACTACCCCGGTCTGTTGAGGGCAGCAAGCAGTGCAAATTCCAGAACATTCCTATTGGGTCTACTGAGTGTTTTCCTATCGCAGGAGTAAAGTGTTTGTTGTGTTGGATTCATCTTAAGGTGCCTGATATGTGCCTGCTGTTCCATGCACTTGTATGAAAATGTATCCTGTTCTCTTTGCATTGCTTCCTGGGTGTGAGATTCCTGGTGATTCTGTTAGTCCCGTTGTTTTCATATCTTAAACTGACCACGCTAGGCATGGAAGCACATCCATCTGAATGTGGTCAGTTTTTTTCCTTGCATTCTACTTGGGAGCACAGCCTGCCTGTAGTCAAGTAGTCAGACTTGTACACTGCATAGTACTTCACTCTGAAGATCAGTGTACTGCTGTTTCTCTGCCTTTTGCTGACACACTACCCCCTGCAGTCTGCACCTCCAGCTCACTAAGCCCCTTAAGCAGCTGAGAACAGAGTTCTTGTGATCACTTAGGGAAAAAAAAGTATTCTTAATTTTTATTTATATCTATACACAATTGTTTTTCCTTGCATTTTTATTTTATACTGAATGTGTTGTTTTACAAGGTAGGGATACACACACAGTCAGGTCCATAAATATTGGGACATCAACACAGTTCTAAACTTTTTGGCTCTATACACCACCACAATGGATTTGAAATGAAACAAACAAGATGTGCTTTAACTGCAGACTGTCATCTTTAATTTGAGGGTATTTACATCCAAATGAGGTGAACGGTGTAGGAATTACAACAGTTTGCATATGTGCCTCCCACTTGTTAAGGGACCAAAAGTAATGGGACAATTGGCTTCTCAGCTGTTCCATGGCCAGGTGTGTGTTATTCCCTCATTATCCCAATTACAATGAGCAGGTAAAAGGTCCAGAGTTCATTTCAAGTGCGCTATTTGCATTTGGAATCTGTTGCTGTCAACTCTCAAGATGAGATCCAAAGAGCTGTCACTATCAGTGAAGCAAGCCATCATTAGGCTGAAAAAACAAAACAAACCCTTCAGAGAGATAGCAAAAACATTAGGCGTGGCCAAAACAACTATTTGGAACATTGTTAAAAAGAAGGAACGCACCGGTGAGCTCAGCAACACCAAAAGACCCGGAAGACCACGGAAAACAACTGTGGTGGATGACCGAAGAATTCTTTCCCTGGTGAAGAAAACACCCTTCACAACAGTTGGCCAGATCAAGAACACTCTCCAGGAGGTAGGTGTATGTGTGTCAAAGTCAACAATCAAGAGAAGACTTCACCAGAGTGAATACAGAGGGTTCACCACAAGATGTAAACCATTGGTGAGCCTCAAAAACAGGAAGGCCAGATTAGAGTTTGCGAAACGATATCTAAAAAAGCCTTCACAGTTCTGGAACAACATCCTATGGACAGATGAGACCAAGATCAACTTGTACCAGAGTGATGGGAAGAGAAGAGTATGGAGAAGGAAAGGAACTGCTCATGATCCTAAGCATACCGCCTCATCAGTGAAGCATGGTGGTGGTAGTGTCATGGCGTGGGCATGCATGGCTGCCAATGGAACTGGTTCTCTTGTATTTATTGATGATGTGACTGCTGACAAAAGCAGCAGGATGAATTCTGAAGTGTTTCGGGCAATATTATCTGCTCATATTCAGCCAAATGCTTCAGAACTCATTGGACACCGCTTCACAGTGCAGATGGACAATGACCCAAAGCATACTGCAAAAGCAACCAAAGAGTTTTTTAAGGGAAAGAAGTGGAATGTTATGCAATGGCCAAGTCAATCACCTGACCTGAATCCGATTGAGCATGCATTTCACTTGCTGAAGACAAAACTGAAGGGAAAATGCCCCAAGAACAAGTGGTGGTGTATAGAGCCAAAAATGTTAGAATTGTGTCGATGTCCCAATATTTATGGACCTGACTGTACATTTTAAAAGGAAATAGTGTTTTTTTATGCTGACAAAATCATTTTCATTAGGTTCATGGTATTCCCATCATTACAGTAGTCCTAGGGATTGAGCTGTAATGTGTGATGTCTGTAGACATAAGATTGTCACGGCCGGTTTTTAGTGTATTTTTTCTGCTTGGTTTGTCTATTGTCATATCAGAATTCAAGCCGTGATGGAAAGTAGAGCTTGTGGAGAAGCAGTTTCCCTCATTGCTTGCTATATTGAGAAGCTTTTAAAAATATGTCTTTCCTCTCTGAGGCTCTTTGTTGCACCATATCTACAATCAGAATATAGAAGGGATCCCTCCTCACTCCCGGGGAGAGGTTAGTGGATAATAAGTGCCAGTTCGCACCAGAACGTAGTGCAAGAAACCTGTGTTCTGTGCGTGTTTCCTGCACTACATTCTAAATGCATTGCAATTACGATATGCAGTGGGTGTCAATGTTTAGCTAACAACACCCCAAACACAGGTCGCATGGTACTTCTGGTTGCAGTATGTTTTTTTTTTTTTAAAGTGGTGCCTGCACTACTTTTGGTGCAGTCCAGTGTGGGTCAGCCCATTCACAGCACCACATGTGAATCGCACAGGAATGCATTCCTGTTGTAAACCAATTTTAGGATGTTGTCAGGCTATGGACCTTCAGTATTGTGTGCTGTATACATAATTCCAACCATTTAATGTGTTGTACAGTAATTTCTTCATTTTTTTTCTTTTTTTCTTCCTGCAGGTCCATAAAAGAAGCGTGCAACCATGACAGATTCAAAGTATTTTACCACAAACAAGAAAGGTGTGCTGCTGTTTTGCTTTGTTTTTCCATATAATGTGTTTCATCAATGAATTTATTTCTTAACAAGAAGTCAGAATATTGAAACAAAGAATGAGAAAGTGTCACTTTATTACACCTGTGCTATTCATACTATAGACATGTAGTGTCTTTTAAAGCCCCCGAAAGAGTAAAAGAGATTACTGTGAACACTTGGTGGGGGCAATGTATATAAGAGAGTAGATACTGATCTCTGCTATCCAACAAAATGTTACTTCGTACTGTGGTCTATATTTTACGTTTCATTCATCAAATGCAGGCCGTGGTGTGGAGCTTGCAATCTGTTATGGAGCTCTCTCTGCTTAACTGCTTCAATACTGGGCCAATTCTGAAACTTCTCACATATATGTAAAAATCTAAATTTTTTTGCTAGAAAATTACTTAAGAACCTCCAAAAAGTTTATATATTTCTCTTTTTTGCAGAGGCCCTAGAGAATAAAATGGTGGTTGTTGCAATTTTTTACATCATGCAGTATTTGAACAGCGGTTTTTCAAACACCATTTTTTCTTTTGGAAAAAATACCTGTAATGAATTTTATTGAATGCAAACACTATTTAATACCCATTTTTTGATGATGTTATGCCATCATCAAAAAATGATGGGGTTGTATTCGATATTCGAAAACATAACAACTTAACTAAACATGCTGCTTCACCACGGAGTCCCCCCATAATGGCATGGCATAGGTGACCAGAGATGCATGCGTAATGCAGCTCTGACACGAGAATGAATGTTTCAAGCTACAACTCTAATATATAGACTATGGAAAGCCCTCAGCCAACTCCTCTTGTAAGCAACAATATGACCTTTTAAGGTCTTGGTCAGTTTGTAATCCCATTCCTGAAAGGCAAGCTACAACTGTAGTATATAGATATGGAAAGCCATCAGCCACCTCCTCTTGTAAGCAACAATATGACCTTTTAAGGTCTTGGTCAGTTTGTAATCCCATTCCTGAAAGGCAAGCTACAACTGTAGTATATAGATATGGAAAGCCATCAGCCACCTCCTCTTGTAAGCAACAATATGACCTTTTAAGGTCTTGGTCAGTTTGTAATCACACATTCCTGAAAGGAGATTAGTGGGCTGGCTTGTCCATATGGTCAGTTTACAATTAAATTCCTATGGCCTGAAGTCATTTAAGATTATTAGAAATTTTTGAGGTCAACATTAATAAGAAAATATGCAATTTCCCATCAGATACCTAAACATATTATGCTTTAAAACTGCATACACCCGTGGAATAGCACCAAACTACAGTACCTAAAAATCTCCGCAGGCGACGCTTTAAATGCCTTTACAGGTTTCTAGTTTAGAGTTACACAGAAGATCTGTGTAAAATAATTTCTTTTGTTCTGACGTTCACAGCAATGTGTGGTGCGATCGCTGTTTCCATATGCGCGCGGGACTTATGTATGCGTTTGCATTTGTGCATGAGCATGGAGCCACAGGGGCACTTTACATTTTTTTTTCTCGTTTTATTAAAAACTTTTTTTTTTTTTTTTTACACTGTCCTTTTTATTTTTTTTAAGTCAACTTTATTGCTATCACAAGGGATGAATAACATAAAGAGGGGTCTTGCACCCCGATCTTTTCTCTGGCCTCCAATGCAGTCGATAAGACACAGATCGGTCTGATCGGCTGCTTTCCTGGCTGCTAATAGCCAGGTAAACAAAGAACCTTAACCGGAAGGGACAAATCCTCTTCACGTCTGGTTTCTGGGGTCACAGAGAGGGAGGAACAACGTCAGTTCCTCTTTCTCTGTTCATTTCTGCAGATGGCGCCGGTTGGATCAGTTCCAAGCTCCCCAATCGGACGGGAGAGCTCAGGAAAGTGGCATCCAGCCATTTAAATCACTTCTGCTTAACAGGGAATTGCCAGCTGCAAATTTTTGATACCAGCCCTACAGCTCCAGTGAAATGACTTTGTCTAGTTTCGGATGATGTCATCGGTCTGCTGCAGACAAGAAGAAGCATTTCCTCAGACCCATACACCAGAGATCAGAACACAACATTGAATTTTTGGGCAAGTCAGAAGTTGAGAGACTGAAGCAGAGGGCTGATCTGTGTCAGATATTTGTGAACAGAGCTAAGACCTGGATAGATAACCAGACTTATATGATTGTGCCGTATATAAAACAGCTTCTCAACCTTGAAAGCAGATTCTGACTCTAGATAGTGCCTGAACATAGATGGTGCAATCCATCTTCTTTATTCTTTTATATATTATTATTATTATTATTATTATTATACAGTATTTATAAAGCGCCAATAGTTTGCTCAGCGCTGTACATTACAAAGAGGGACAGAACAATACCAATACAATGCAAAACATGAGGGGATTGAGGGCCCTGCTTTTTCGAGCTTACAATCTAGGAGGGAGGGGATGGTGGCACAGGAGGAGATAGCTGTGCGGGATGGAGTGGTATATATATATAGATTATAAAATGTAGGTGCCAAGGTCTGACAGAATATGGCTATCTATTGTTTTCTCTTTTTAGAGAGAGAATTTGAGGAAGGTCTAAGATGTTTGGTTAATAAGTCGAGAGGAAGGTTTATGCTGAGTTCTATATTTGTATTTTTAAGCAGTGTTAAACCCAAAAACACAAATGTAATATATTTGCAGCCTACCAATCATTAGATGTGGTGGTTTTCTGTTTTTAGGATTTTTCATCTGGTGATCTGGCCAGTATCCGCCTCTAGGGCCAGTTTGCACTATTTGTGTGCAACACTCCGTTCTGATTGCAGTGGGCCAACAGCAGGGGGTGGAGTGATGCGCACTTTACTGAATCACATAGCTGCTTTTTTTACAAACCTTATTTGAAGTGCACAAAAGTGACACTTCACTCATGTAACTGTACAGCAGTGCGATGCTGCTGTACTGTGACATGCAGTGACTTTGTGTGTGCTGAGATAAAATGAAGCCTGTCTGCATTTTATCGCAGCTCCTGGCTGCAATACAGTGTGGACACATGTTTTCTCTGTGCTCTAGTAGTGACTGGCATTCCTCCAGTGCAGACGAACACCAGTCTCAGCAATCTATGTGTACAGGCACTTAGGGTGCCTACACTCTGGATGAAAGAACAGCAGACACTTTTGGACAGCAGCATTGTCAGTGTTCTATTTTCTGGGAGATTTAGAGCTAACACATTTGAAGCCAAACTCCGGCTAACACTTTATAAGCAGTTACAGCAAACAGTTTTGTTCCTTCAGAGTTTAGGGTTTTACATAATCACATAAAAACTGAACTTTGTAAGCACCCCTGTCAGTGTTTTTCTCAGTGCTGTAACTGACTAGATCTGCAGGGCAGCTTATTCTGTTGAAAAACAACAAACTCATGCAGGTCATAGATGGGTCGAAAATCGGCCGATTTTTCAGTCGAAAATAAAATCGGCTGATTTTCGGATCGTTAGTGGGTTATTAGGTCAGCCGTTTTTCGGTATTTTGGCAGATTTTTTTTATCAGTAAAGTTTGAAAAAATGCGGCCGATTTTGGCGGCAATGATGGGCAAATCGGCCGATCTTTTTACCGATAAAATATCTGCGCATGAACAGTGACCTGCAAGAGGAAGAAGAAGAGGAAGATGAATAAGAAGAAGAATTCCAGTCCGCAAAAAGTGTCCTTGCAGAGAGCTCCGCAATTTCTTTGACAGTTGTTTGACATTTATAGTGGCTGCAACAATGTATCTATTTGTTTCCAAATAAAAACATCTGTATCTGAAATGGATACAAATAGATACAATGTTGCAGCCGCTATAAATGTCAAAGAACTGTCAAAGAAATAGCGGAGCTCTCTGCAGGGACACTTTTTGGTGTAGACGGGTTGAAAATCGGCCAATTTTTTTTACCGTTCCTGGTAACGTTAGCCGATAGAACGACTGATTTAAGGAAAAATCGTCCGGTTTTCTCCCCATCTATGGCCTGCATTAGGCTGGCCATACACTATACAATTTTCTGTCCAATTTCTGCCCAATTTCCTTTAGATTTACCTTCAACTATGTAGTGCAAGAGCCTGCCTAATTGGATACAATTGAAAGTGTTGTTAGGATTGACCTCCTATTATATGGTTTTTGGTAAATCTAAACCAAAAATCTCAAGAAAATTGTATAATGTATGGCCAGCCTTACTGGCTAGATAAAGGAAAATAATCCTAAAAATGAAACAATTGTTACCATGACATTTATGTATTGGTAAGCTGCACTATGATAAATGTTTGCTTTTTATGGTGTAATACTTCAGCATGAAACCTAACTGTATTATTGGAAAGGTCCACTAAATGTAGAACAGTGAGCCCATGTCCTTGAACCTATAGCTGTTGTTGGAAATGAAAAACTTGATTTTACAGCATCTGTCTGAGGTTAAGTAAAGGGCAGTTAGTATTTTGTAGATGTTTTTCTTTGTACATTGTAGAGACTGATCTTTTACTGGAATTTCCCATATGAATGTCCACACTGTATCCCTAGCTTGCTTCTCTATAAATCATATTATTATGTTTGGTTGGGTAGTTTTCTACTGAGTTGTACAACCCTTTCCCATCCTCTCCTGGTGGCCCTTTAACTGGGTCTTAACGCTGAGAGGCAGGACAGACTTCCCGCCGGATTACTGTAATTCTCTGTCACAGTGGTCACATGAGTCGGAGCCTGTCTGGCCAGCTTCTGTTCATAAACAGATACCAGGCGCTGTCTGCAACAGCTCAGTTATTGTGCTCAAAGCGCGCAGTGTGCATGCTGTCAGCACAGAAACTTTGATCGCCATGGACGCATATGTGCGGCAAGTGGGAGTTAATGTCAAGCCATCCTGCTATTTTAAATATGAGTTACGTGGTTGGCAAGAGTTTAAATGATAAATGTCCCAGAGAGCAAGCCTGGTCTATTAATGCAATGTTGTTATTGTTTCTGTGCTCACCAAATCATGGTCCATACTATCCCATGCACATTTTGCTCACTAGCAGAAGCACTATCAGCCCTGTAAAGAGAATACTGGCCCAGCAACCCAGGATCAGTATGAAACATGTTAATTGGACCTGTTATACATGCACATTGGGTCTGAATTGTCTGTAGTTATACTACTGGGCTTAAAATTTCGATTCTAGACCTACTAGCCAGGCACAAACCTTACTCTCCACCAGTTGCCCCACCCAACCTTGCCCAGGTCCACCCCCAACCCCACCCCTGCCAAGCTCCCTTAAAGCTTATGAAATTACATTTTTCTTTAGAATAGAGTCTAATAGAAAGCTGGTTTACATAATCAAGTCTCATAGTGGATAAGAGGCCAGACTGAGCCTAGAACCTAATTTATGAAACCTATGTAAACGTGTAATGTGTATTCACAGCATCTCTGTTATTATATTAGAAAGTCACATAACACATTTTCTGCCATTAAAGTATTAAAAAAAGGACACAACGTGTTAATAACTGGATGTAAGGTCTATCCATAGACACAGACTGCCAGAGGCATCCCCTTGTGACCATTTGTTGCATATACTATATGTCTGGTGAAGACAGCTCGGTATTCTAAAAAGCTTACACTATAGTATATTAGGTTAGCTAGCAAAAAGGTGTTGCTTACATTTTCACATCCTTTCTACTATCTATGGCTAATGTGGCATATTATTATTACCGTATTGAGTACAGACACCAAGAGAAAGCACTATGCAAGTTTTCAGGAACTACTTGAAGCTATACAACATGTACAATAGGGTGTTTAATAATAGATTTAAACTTTATAAAAACTGTAGGAGTAGAGGATGGACCTCTAACCGTACACAAAGAATGTACAAATAACCATACATAAACAGAACAAAATTTCCACAGACCATACCCAAAAATACTTCATGGTCCCCCAAGGCGGTGCAGAGCGGGCCTCTCCTTGTGTCCCCCGCGGCGGTGGAGAGCGGACCTCTCCTCGAGTCCCCCGCGGCGGTGGAGAGGGTGTCTCCTCTCAGTGGAGGAGAGCGGACTTCTCCTGCACCTGTCCCCTCAGCGGTGCTGCCAGTGTATTAGCGTTGCCGAAGAAACCGGAAGTTGAAAGCCGGAACTCGGCTTCACAATAAGGCTTGGAGCGCAGTTGCAGCCACTCCATCCATCATGTGCTCGCCGCTCGCCACACAGGAATTTCTCCTCGCATTTGGCGAGTGGCTTTTTCAAGCCCTGTACTACTACCCACTCAGGTGCTGTTTGGACTCTCTCACTTGCATTACCCTATCTTATTGCTTACTGAAATACAGTTAGGTCCATATATATTTGGACACAGGCACAATTTTCATACTTTTGGCACTGTATGCCACCAGAAAAAAAGAAAATGAAACAATCCAAATGAATTTGAACTGCAGACTGTCAGCTTTAATTCAAGGGGTTAAACATAAATATCAAGTACAAATTTTAGGAACTGCAACCATCTTTATACACAGTTCCTCCATTTTCAAGGGAAACCATGGACATTACTAAAGAATGGGTTTCCAACTTTCTGATGCTTTGCCAGGCTCTAAGCTCTAACTGCAGCTGTCTTCAGTTGTTCTTTGTTTGAGGGTCTTTCTATCTTTTAGTTTTGCCTTCAGCAAGTGAAATGCATGCTCAATTGGATTGAGATCAGGTGATTGACTCGGCCATTGCAGAGTATTTCACTGCTTTTCCTTCAAAAGCTCCTGGGTTGCTTTTGCAGTGTGTTTTGGATCATTGTCCATCTGTACTGTGAAGCGCCATCCAATCAACTTTGCTGCATTTGGCTGAATCTGGGCTAACAGTATATCTCTAAACACTGCAGAATTCATCTGACTGCTTCTGTCACATTATCAATAAACACCAGTGACCCAGTGCCACTGGAAGCCATGCATGCCCATGCCATCACACTGCCTCCACCATGTTTTACAAATGACGTTGTGTGCTTTGAATCATGAACTGTTTCAAGCCTTCTCCACACTTCTTCCCGTCATTCTGGTACAGATTATTCTTAGTTTCATTTATCCAAAGAATGCTTTTCCAGAACTGGTTTGACTTTTTTAGATGTTTTTTTGGCAACATCTAATCTGGCTTTTCTATTCTTCAGGCTTAAGAATGGTTTGCACCTTGTGGTGAACCCTCTGTATTTGCTCTCGAGAAGTCTTCTCTTGATTGTAGATTTTGACAATGATACAGCACAGTGGGCAGCACAGTGGCTAAATGATTTGCACTTCCACCTGGCAGTACTAGGGTCGTTGGTTCAAATCCCAACCATGGTACCACCTGCCTGCAGTTTGCATGTTCTCCCTGTGCCTGCTTGGGTTTCCTCTATGTACTCTGGTTTCCTCCCACACTCCAAAGACATGCTGGTAGGTTAATTGGATCCTGTCTAAAATTGGCCCTAATATGTGTATATATGAATGTAAGTTAGATAGTACACCCCTTGAGAGTTAGGGACTGATGTGAATGTACAATATATATGTAAAGCGCTGTATAAATTGATGGCGCTATATAAGTATCTCTAATAAATAAATAAAAATAAATTAAATACGCCCACCTCCTGGAGAGTGTCCTTCAGTTGTCTGGATGTTGTGAATGGGTTTTTCTTTACCATATCCTGCGATCATCCACCACTGCTATCTTCCATGGACAGCCATGCCTTTTTATGTTGATGAGCTCACCAGTGCATTCTTCTTTCCTCAGAATGTGCCAAACTGTTGATTTGGCAACTCCTAATGTTGCTGCTATCTCTCTGATGGATATGTTTCGTTGTTGAAGTCTTACAATGGGCGGTTTCACTTGCATGGACAGCTCCTTTGAACGCATGATGTAGGTTCACAGCAATAGATTCCAAATGTAAATACCACACTTAGAATCAACTCCAGACCTTTTACCTGCTTAATTGATAAAGAAATAACGAAGGAGTAGCCCACACCTGGCCATGAAACAGCTTTTGATTCAATTGTCCAATTACTTTTGGTCCCTTGAAAAAGGGGGGGATGGCTAATCTTAAGAGCTGTAATTCCTAAACCCTTCCTCCAATTTGGATGTACATACCCTCAAATTAAACCTGAGAGTGTGCAGTTTCAGCCCATATCCATTATATAACTATAGCTTGAATATGTTTTGGTAAATACCTGAAAAATCTAAAATTGTGCCTGTGTCCTAATATATATGGATCTTACTGTATATTACAATAAGCCCATACACTTAAAGAAGACACTGTCATTTTAGCTCTCTTGTTGTCCACAAAGCTATATGCTGCTTCAATTACTTGAAGTGATCCTTAATGTCTGCTGAGAAACAGCCTATTTAACCGCTTCCCGACCGCCCTATAGCAGAAACACTGCTACAGGGGGGCATGGGTGCGCAAAATCACGTATATATGTGATTTTGCATAACCGGGAAGGGGGCGCGCACCTTACCCGCGCCGCCATTCGCGGCTGTCAGTCACCAGATCCCAACCGGTAATTACTCACCGGCTGACGGCGATTTTCAACGGGGAGGAGAGCGTTTTTTTTTACTAACAGTTCTCCTCCCTGTCAGCTCAGGCACACTGTTTTGGATGGCTGTGTACAGCACAGCCATCCAAAGTAGTGTGATTACAGTGAAGCACACTGACATGACCCCTAGTAAAACACTTCCAGCACACAGTTAACTGCTTGATCGCCCCTCATGTTAATACCTTCCTGTCCAGTGCCATTAGTACAGTGTCAGTGCTTTTTTTTTTAGCATTGATCACTGTATTGGTGTCACTGGAGATGTCAGTTCCCCCATTGTCAGAATGTCCTCCGCAGTCCAGCTATAAGTCACTGATCACCGCCATTACTAGTAAAAAAAAATCTCAGTATATACACCACCATTTGTAAATGCTATAACTTTCACGTAAGCTAATTCATTTACAGGTATCGTGATTTGTTTTTTTTAGGAAAGACATGTAGCAGAATACATTTTGGCGTAGATTTATGATCAATTTTTATTTTTTTAATTTTTTTACTGGACATGTTTAATAGCAAAAAGTCAAAACATATTGGGTTTTTTTTTTCCAAAATTGTTTTTTTGTTTTTTTTTAATTTTTATAGCGCAGAAAAATAAACGCACAGGCGATCAAATACCATCAAAAGAAAGCTCAATTTGTGGGGGAAAAAAGGACGTAAATTTAATTTGGGTGCAGTGTTGCATGACCGTGCAATTGTCAGTTAATGTAATGTAGCACAAAAAAAGGCCTGGTCAGGAAGGGGGGTAAATCCTCAGGAGGAGGGCAAGTGGTTAAGGAGCATTGATCTCACTGGTGATAACAGCAGCATTCAACAGTGCAACAGCAGGAGAGGTAAGTATTCAGTGTCTTCTTAACAGGTAATGGTGTAAAGTATTGCAGTGTGTTACAGGGTTGCTTTAAATCTGACTTTACCTATTCTAATAACTTTACTCTGATTCCAGGAGAGATTTTTGAACTGAAGGCCGAGTTGAACAATGAGAAGAAAGAGAAACGCAAGGAAGCAGTGAAAAAGGTCATCGCTGCCATGACTGTGGGCAAGGATGTGAGGTATTTACAAGTGTGCCTTTGCAGCAGATTTACAGCAGATGGATCTGTAACAGGAAGTCTTTTTCAGTATTTCAGTAATGGTACAGTATGTACTACACTTGCTTAATTGCTTCCAAGCCATAAAATGGCTAGAAACAAATAGATTCTTAAGACATGAAATCACAATCCACATGTGCCTTAATTTATAGGTTCAGTCTACATCAGACATTATCTGAGAATTGTTAGGCTCTTAGAAAGGATAGCATCATACAAACTAATGGCTCATGGTAAAAGAAGAAGAAAAAGACTCCCCTCTCCAGGGAATGGGAAAACAAATCTTCAATTCCCTCAAGGTGCCACCACTTTCAGACAGTTTTGGGTGTTTTGCATAACATGTCCCTCACTAGGTGCCATAGTTCCTGCCACCAATCACTACAGAACACAACGGATTATGGGGGAAATTGCAGCGGCCAGCAAGGAAATGCTGTCAAACACATCTGGAAGTGTCCATTAGCAGCAGTGTCTGGAAATCTTGTACAAAGTGAAGATTTGCCTTCCCACCAGCTGGAGAGGTGAGTATTTAGCATCCTTATTTACAGGGTGCCCGCAGTTTAACTTTGTTGACAAGGGTTTTGCTTTAAAAGTTTGCTGCATGGCTGTAACAACTTAATGACAGTGAAGTGTTATTAGCGGGGCACATCCTGTATGCTTTGATTCTTGGGAGGTTCCTGGCCTCTTTTGGCCCCTTTTGTGGTCCCACTGTGCGGCCCTCTGCCCTTCCACCTGGGACAGACGTCTTGTGGTGACGCGCTGTTGAAGGCCCCCATTCATTCAGCAACCTTGCTACATTATCATCCCCTCTTGTTGCAATTTGGTCCTTTTTCAAGTCATCTGTGGCTGTTTACTATTGTTCAATTCTTGACGATTTAGTTATGATGGGAACATCCAATTACTGATAAATATGTAATTGCAATTCTTTACTTCTGGAGGAAAAGAGATTTATTCTCCAAATATGGAAAGGTTTCTTCACAGTGAGAGCTGTGAAAATGTGGAATAGACTCCCTCAAGAGTTGGTTCTGGCCAGCTCAGTGGATTGCTTTAAAAAAAGTCCTGGATTCTTTCCCAGATAAACAGAATATAACTGGATATTAACATTTATAGGTAAAGTTGATACAGGGAACATCAGATTGCCACTTTCCCCTGCAGGAGCAAATTGGATCATGCTTTGCTGGTTTTGTTTGCCTTCCTCTGGATCAACTATGGGTATAGGATTATACTATAAGAAGAAGTGCCATTCTGCTTACAAATAAATATATATTCCATTTTGCTTTAAGGGTTGTGCTAGGTCTGTTTCTAAACAGCTCAAGTGGTTAACTTATGCTGCATAGATAAATAAGTTATACAAATCACGGGAATATCAAAGACAAGGATACAAATGTTGTTTGTTTACCCCTTTTCCATTCAATATCTATAATTTTCTTTGATGGCTGAAGACCAGACTTGGTTTGCTTGGGTTTTTTCCTGTTGTCTGTGAGGCCGATTGGGGAGAGCTCATTGTACAAACATATCCCACTGTTATCATCATAAAAAAATGCAACAA
The DNA here is from genome assembly GCF_062004578.1 of Staurois parvus. Lineage (NCBI taxonomy): Eukaryota > Metazoa > Chordata > Amphibia > Anura > Ranidae > Staurois > Staurois parvus. The sequence goes on along the minus strand of NW_028317968.1, from coordinate 4,826,107 downwards.
TGAATGAAAAAAGTGGTTAAAAAATGTTATTTAGCTAGGGTTTTCATGTACTTTGAGCTTTTTGGGTTTACAACAGTGATCATTATTTTTCTTCTTTTCTCTCTTCAGTTCCCTTTTTCCTGATGTAGTAAACTGTATGCAGACAGATAATCTGGAACTTAAGAAACTTGTGTATCTTTATCTCATGAATTATGCCAAGAGTCAGCCTGACATGGCTATAATGGCTGTTAACAGTTTTGTCAAGGTAAGCTCCTGCATTACATCTTGCTGGTCATAACCATTCAGGAAGGTTGCAGAACTTCTAGCTTCTAAAAAATCCTAATATGTTCATACAAAGGAAATATATATTTTAGGTGGAGAAGGACAGTGGAGTATTTTTGTCATTAAACCCTCAGTTTTTAAGCACTTTCAGTGGCTGATTTAATCACTTACTGAGTAAGCAGTTTCTTTATCTTTTAATCCTTTTGTGTCCCAGTTTAAACTGGTGCCATGACTTGTCCAAGTTTAAACTGGTGCATTGACTGATAATCCCACGTTTCCCATTTCAGGGTGGCTTCTTCTTGCAGCAACCTATGGAGCCCTCTTGCATGCAGGGACAGGAGTTGTGTCTTCCTACACAGTTCGCATCCATAAAAACACACAGCGCCATAGACTAGGATAACCAGGCGTTTTCTTACTCCTCCCCTCTTCTGCTTCTCCAAGTTAACAGACTGACTTGAGACTTTACTGTTCAATGTTAACTCTTTCGTTTGAAATCTGGAAGCTCAGGGAAGCAGCACTGGGACTGTATGAGTCAGCATCATTAAAGCAGCATTAAAGCCAAAAGCAAACATTAGTAAATGTTTCACTCATTGCAGCTTACCAATTCTTAGATGAATTGTCTGTATTAGTTTTCTTTTTTAGGCTTACTTTCTTCTATGTTCATCTGATGATCTAGCCAGTAAGTGTGTTGTTTTTTAAAAAATTGTCCTATTTCACAGTTCACGTTAAAAACAGGGGTTTAGTTTGCACACATGGGCAAATACATGTATGAGCTGCAGAGGCCATGTCACGGTACCCCAGTATCATCTGCAGTCCTAATTCTGAATTTTGAGAACCTCCATAGTAGGAGCACATATATAATTGATAGTTTGAGGGCAGGTATGCCACCCCACCTTAAAGACATAGGGGTGCACTGGACACCCAGCAAATAACACAATGGCAGCAAAGGTTAAGCTGGGGTTTGGGTTAATACTTCTTTAAAAGTTGTAGACTGCAAGTGCTGGGCTAAGAATTTTAATGTATATTTTCCTGAGGAATGCTTTATTTTATTGTGCTCAATTTTAGGCTTAAACCGCTGAGGGTTTAATCCTACTTAAGACTCTTAGTGTCCTGATTATGTAAAATTGATTTTCCTAAACAGCTGTTTCAAAAAAAAGAAATGTATGGCCTGGATTTTCTTATGAACACTAGTTTAGCAAACAGAAAATACTGTAGATACCTTCCAATCTTAAATTACATTATTTATACCAAATATTATAATTACACTAATTACATGTGCCGGGCTGGCTGGGCCTGCTTACTAACAAATGGGACATTGCTTCTGCGAGTAAGTGTGGGCAGTCCATCACAAGATTTGTTTCTGGCTGGAACGTCAGTAACACGAGAGTCCCTACCATCTGAGGAAACTAATGCAGGCCATAGATGGGTCGAAAATCGGCCGATTTTTCGGCCGAAAATAAAATCGGCCGATTTTCGGATCGTTAGTGGGCGATTTGGTCGGCCGTTTTTCGGTATTTTGGGCGTTTTTTTTTTTTCGGTAAAGTTGGAAAAAAATCGGCCGATTTTGCCGATCGGCCGATTTTCGCGGCAATTAGTGGGCAAATCGGCCGATTTTTTACCGATAAAAAATCTGCGCATGAGCAGTGACCTGCAAGAGGAAGACAAAAAGAAGAAAAAGAAGAAGAGGAAGAGGATGAAGAAGAGGATGAAGAAGAAGAAGAGGAAGAAGAGGATGAAGAAGAGGAGGATGAGGATGAAGAAGAAGAAGAAGAGGATGAGGATGATGAAGAAGAAGATGAGGATGAAGAAGAAGAAGAGGATGAAGAAGAAGAGGATGAGGATGATGCTGATGAAGAAGAGGATGATGATGATGATGATGAAGAAGAAGAGGATGAGGATGAAGAAGAAGAAGAGGATGAGGATGAAGATGAAGAAGAGGATGAAGAAGAAGAAGATGAGGATGATGAAGAAGAAGAAGAAGAAGAAGAAGAAGAAGAAGAGGATGAGGAAGAAGAGGAGGAGGAGGATGAAGAAGAAGAAGAAGAAGAGGAGGAGGAGGAGGATGAAGAAGAGGAGGAGGAGGATGAAGAAGAAGAGGAGGAGGAGGATGAAGAAGAAGAGGAGGAGGAGGATGAAGAAGAAGAAGAAGAAGAAGAAGAAGAAGATGAGGATGATGAAGAAGAAGAAGAAGAGGATGAGGAAGAAGAAGAGGAGGAGGATGAAGAAGAAGAGGATGAGGATGAAGAAGAAGAAGAAGAGGAGGAGGAGGATGATGAAGAAGAAGAGGATGAGGATGAAGAAGAAGAGGATGAGGAAGAAGAGGATGAGGATGAAGAAGAGGATGAAGAAGAAGAAGAAGAGGATGAGGATGATGAAGAAGAAGAGGATGAGGATGAAGAAGAAGAAGAGGATGAGGATGAAGAAGAAGAAGAAGAAGTAGGATGAAAATAAGAAGAATTCGAGTCCAGCAAAAAGTATCTCTGCAGAGAGCTCTGCTATTTCTGACAGTTCTCTGACAGTTCTTTGACATTTACAGCGGTTGAAACATTGTATCTATTTGTTTCCGAATAAAAACATCTGTATCCTAAATGGAAACAAATAGATACAATGTTTCAACCGCTGTAAATGTGAAGGAACTGTCAGAAATAGCGGAGCTCTCTGCAGGGACACTTTTTGCCAGCTGTAGAAGGGATGAAAATCGGCCGATTTTTTTTTACCATTGATGGTAACGTCGGCAGCTTGAACGACCGAATTTTCGTTTTTTAAAAGAAAAATCTGCCGTTTTTTCTCCCCATCTATGGCCTGCATAAGCATCTGTAGGGAAGGATTCAGTTTGGGGTAGGGAGAGGTGCTTGGGACAGCAAATCTTCTGGACTGTTTAAAAAAAAATTCCCCAGGTACCAACTAATATATTGGTTGTTGGAGAGGATATTTGCACTTTCTGCATGAGGTTGAAGCAATGTAAACCTGAAAAAAAATTGCACCACAGTGCTAATCCACACAAACCTGGTCCCGTCCTGTGTTCATTTTGCACTGGCAATATGTGCAGTTGGATTATTTTTATGCATGCAACACAGTGTTATGTCAAGAGGGGAAAACAAACATGTAGGTATAGGATCCCTTTTATGCCCCTTTTGGGTTGTGCAATTTCTAGGATTGCCAGTAGGTGTCCCTATAGCTTTAGGTTTATGGAGAACAAGAGGAGCAGAGGGCTGATGGTTGTTGCCCTAATGGGATAGCAGGGGCTTATTTGGAAGCATATAATGGCCTACTCTGTGATTGCCCTCTGGGGCAAGCTGGAACTATTTCCCCAGAAGGGCAGAGCCAGCAGAACCTTAGAGAAGCAGAACTTTAAAGTATTCTCTTTTGTGGACAGTGGTTCTGGAACATGAAAGCCACGAAAACAGAAGGAAAAGTGGATTATTCTAAAAACTGTCATGTCCAGTTAGGGCTCGTTCACACCATGGTGCAGAGACATCAGTTTTTCTGCATGCATTCTACAAGTGTCCTGTTCACATCACAACACTAGTATCACGTGCAGATTGTTTCTGCACAGGAATCTGCAATGTGTATAAAACTCATTGTAGTGCGCATAAAAACTGATGTAAACTAATGTCTCTGCAAGTGAAATCTGCGCATTCGTTTTTTCACGTATGGTGTGAACGAGGCCTTAAAGTAAATGATGTTACAAGTGGGAGTTGGACTAGTTCTTATTTCATTTTAATGAATGCTTGGGTGAGCCTGTAGCCTCTATAGTAGAGACTTTGAGACCAGTTCTGGGTAGGAAGTGGATAGCAAGCTAGTTTAAAGCCTCAAAGACTGAAAAGTTTGAAAAAAGAAAATTTTTTTACTTTCTGCTATAAAACTTATCTAATATAAAAAATAAAATTTTCTTTATAAATTTAGACCAAACTGTATTCTGCTACATGTGTTTGGTAAAAAGATCCCAATAAGTGTATATTAACCACTTTACAACCACGCTATAGCCGAATGACAGCTACAGCACTGTTGTCCAGTTCTGGGAGGGCGTCCTATGACGTCCTCCCAGAACGTGCCTCCAGCGGCGCGTCCCCGGTGCAGTCAGTGATCGCTGTGTCCTACGGACACAGCTGATCACTTGACATGGTAAAAGGCCAATCACTGCGGCCTTTTACCACGTGATCAGCTGTGTCCAATAACACAGCAGATCACAAAGTAAATACAGTTGCCAGTTATCGGCAGCACTTTCCTCATGCTGTGACAGTGTGAGGAAAGTACTGCTGATAACCAGAAAATGTCACAGAGGACACCCGCACTGATCATCAGTAGTGCTGCCAAGCAGTTGATCCCATCAGTAAAGTCACTGCCGATCAGTTCCCATCAGTGCCGCCTATCAGTTCCCATCAGTGTCTCCTCATCAATGCCCACCAGTGCCACCTCATGAGTGCAGCCTATCCATGCCACCTCATCTGTGCCCATCAATGCTGCCTATCAGTACCCATCAGTGATGCCTATCAGTGCAGCCTCATCAACACACATCAGTGAAGGAGAAAAATTACCTGTTTGCAAAATTTTATAATAGAAACAAAAAAAATTTTTTTTTTAATTTTTTGCTCTTTTTTTATGTTTATAGTGCAAAAAATAAAAAACCCCAGTGGCGAATACCACCAAAAGAAATCTCTATTTGTGTGAAAAAAAATGGTAAAAATTTAATATGGGTACAATGTTGCATAACCTCGCAATTGTCATTCAAAGTGCAACAGCCCTGAAAGCTGAAAATTGGCCTGGGCACGAAGGGGGCAAAAGTGCCCAATAGGCAAGTGGTTAATTGGTTTGCGTGAAAGTTATAGTGTCTATAAACTATGGCATTATATTGGAATTTTTATTCATTTATTCACTTGGTAGTGATGAACAAACTATAATATGACTGCAAAAAGTGTCAAATTTGCCACCACACTGATGCTGAGGGGAACTGACTAACTGCCGCTGACATCTCCAGTGACACTAATACAGTGATCAGTGATAATACTATACATTGTCACTGTACTAATGACTCTTAACATAGGGCAATCTAGGGGTTAAATGTGTGCTTAACAATGTGTAATGTGTGTATTATGTGCTGCTTTTACTACTTTGCTTTGCAGTAACGAGAAACTGAGAGATCATTCCCTCTGTACAGAGCTCTATGTTGATTTTCAACACATGGCTCTGAACTGTGATTCCACATAGTTGATTAGTAGGTCCCAGCCATAAATAATTGACTGGGACCTGCTGACAGACTCCTTCTGTGTACAATCACAGCAAGTGTCGGGGGGGCGCACATGTGCGCGCCCTATACCAGAAAGCAGGCAGCAACGTACCAGTACATGTGCCTACATGGTCCATTCATCCACAGTACATTGCGGGTGGGTGGTCCATAAGTAGTCAAAGCTTATACAATGAAAATATATGCATTCAAATCTGTTACAAAGTATATCCCTGCATGCTTTTTAAAATATATTTTGAGACCATGAACTAGAAAAGGTGTGCAGATTGTAAAGTCAGAATTTGTGATCTGCAGATCTGCTTTGCGACTCAAAGCACTGAAGCATAACAGCCAAGCAACTAGCATTTCCAGAATGGGAGGTCAGCCTACATCATGAATTTGTACTGGGTCTTTGTATTAACACATAAAAATTAGCATTTTTAGATTGTACATGTGAATTGATTTCTTCATGTTGCATTTTAAGATGATGGTATGCTCATTTTGAGTGATTTCCATACCATTCCTTACTCCAGAGCAGGGGCGGACTGACCATTTGGAAACTCGGGCACTGCCCAAGGGCCCGGGGTCAGTAGGGGGCCCCATGAGATGCCCCTGTTACCTTTTTCATAGGCTTTTTTGAGTTTGGGCAAGGACACAGGGGCCCCATGATCCCCTATTGCCCGAGGGCCCCATGAGTTGTCACTCCACCCCTGCTCCAGAGACATTGCAGATTTAGGTCTTGTCTTCATGGGGGGAAAGGGGAGGATGCATTAAGATCCGTTTATGCAAGTATGCTGTGTGTATTACAGACTGCACATATCCTTCCTGTTAGTGGGGGAATATCTGGTTTTAATCACTTTGTTTTAAAAAGTGTCTTGATGGTATGATGACAACATGTGTTGTGCTGATACTGTGATGACATTTTGTTGATTTCTGAGTAGATGTCTCCCTTTCTTGTGCTGTTGGACTGTTTGATCTAAGGATGCCTAGTTATTTTGTATGCAATGCCATTTTAGCTTGGTTAAAATGCTATCTCCTTTACTGCTGACCTTTTATCTTTAGCACTTTCTGAATTTTATAGACCTAGCATCATACAGAAACCCAACATGTTTGAAAAGCTCACATTTCTAATACAATAAAACAGTCAGTAAATACTATCTCTGGAACTCATTTTCTGTTATGATTGATGTCTAAGATGGTACATGACATGTTTTTTCAGGACTGTGAGGATCCCAATCCCCTTATCCGGGCATTGGCTGTGCGTACAATGGGTTGCATCCGCGTGGATAAGATCACAGAGTATCTCTGTGAGCCTTTGCGTAAGTGCCTGAAAGATGAAGACCCCTATGTGCGTAAAACAGCAGCAGTGTGTGTTGCCAAACTTCATGACATCAATGCACAAATGGTGGAGGATCAGGGCTTCCTGGATTCCCTGCGTGATCTCATAGCAGACTCCAACCCCATGGTAAGCATGACGACTGTTTGTTTGTTTTTTGTGCCATGAAGGCTAATCTCTCCTGACATGCCTCCATAAAATGACTAAACCCTAGTAATTATGTTTCAAATAAACTATTACTTTCCTGTTAAAGAAAAAAAACAAACAAAAAACCAAAAGTGTTGTCTAAATCCTTTTCTTTCCCATTAGGCAAGTGTTTTTTTTTTTGTTTTGTTTTGGGCTTTTTTGTAGCCTTTTAGAAAAAATATTTTACACTTTACCTCAATGGAATCTGTATTGATGTGTTTGTAACAAAGAACTGTAAGCTGGTTGGTTTCTATGCAGAGCTGCACTAGATTTTGCATTCTTCAGTCAATTTTAGTAAATCAACCTCATGGTTTTCTCTTATAGCAGTGTTAACCTTAAAGTAATCTTTGATGTGATTTTCACCGTTTCATATACTTGCTCTGCTACTGTATATTGTATGGACAAAGGCAACTAGTAGTTCGGTCAGCAGAGGGAAGAAATACTAGGTTTGTAACTGCCGTTTTTCTTAAAGTGAACCATAAGGTAACAGGTCTGCATAAATAATTTATCAGCATATCCGAATATGCAGCAACAGTATACATTTGCAAAAAAAAAAACTGTACCTCTCTTTCTTCTTGTCTTATGTTTTCTAATGCAAAAATAGCTGCCCCCATGTATATACAGTATATATTTACAAACTATACACAAAGTTTTTGTTTATCTGCTTTCCCGCCGCCCTATAGCAGAAATACTGTTACAGGGTGGCAGGGCATGGGTATATATATGTGATTTTGCATTTCTGCTGTCGATCACTGGATCCCAGCCATTGATTCCCTGCCAGTATCTGGCGGTCGCTGAGTGTTAATGATGAGGGAGAGCCCTGTATGTAAACAATACAAATGTCTCCCCTGTCGGCTCCTGCACATTACTTTGTATTGCTATGTATTTATTTTCTGTGAATACAAGGTTTTCGCTGATTGGACAAGGCAGGCATGATGTTATCCTCCCTCATCTGTGAATATGAGGTGTTATCTGCCCTCATCTAATATGATAATTCCTTATATTTACTGAGAAAACGAGGTGTTCGCTGATTGGACAAGGCAGGCGTGACGTTATCCGCCCTCATCTGTGAATACGAGGTGTTCGCTGATTGAACAAGGCAGGCATGGTGTTATCCTCCCTCATCTGTGAATACGAGGTGTTGTCTGCCCTCATCTAATAAGATAATTCCTTATATTCACTGAGAAAACTACCATACGTTCTCTAAATGGTGGAGATGCCAAGTGAGGGACGTCCCCCTCTTCTTCATCCCTCCCCATCAGTGCACCTAAAGGAGACCAGTGTTTACTGTATGTAGCACAGACTACTACAGGGAATTTCTGCATCACCAGAGGCTTTGGTGTAACCAAGCTGGACCAATGCAAGTTTATTTTTTTTGTGTGTTTTTTGTTTTTTAAGGAAATAAAAAAGGAAAAAAGTTTATTCCTTGAGTTCAGTTTTTTGTGAATGCATGCTGAATGTGGGTTCTGTTGAGGATGTTGTGTTTTGCTGTTGTCATTGATTGACTACAATCCGTGACAACAAGCTGGGCCTGGTCATTTTGGCCACTTATATGTGGTCACTGTGGATTTTTTATAGTGTTGCCAGCTATACCTTCTTTTGTTTTTTAATGCAAAAAAAACAGATCATGTAGAGTTTTGCTTGTAGTGGTCAGTTTCAGGGGTTGTTTGTGTTTGCTAATATAAAAGTGTTTATCTTGGTTACATTTTAGGAGACCTTGTTCTTTATTTTAACAAGGTAGCAGTAGGCTTTGGCACACATGGCTGTGGTTTCTTTTGCTTGACGTGCATCTGCAGAGGGTTGCATGGCAACATGCTGTCTCTGGTTAAGATGATGAGGACATGAAGTGATGCTCCTAGTGAGATGGTGTTTATTGGATGCTCAGAATTTTCTTATATTCTCTGTTTCTTGTTTTTCACCATCAGAAACGTAAACCCATGTTTAAAACTCTGCTTAAAGTGGACCGATAATTATAATTATGCCCATCAATGAAGATACAGTACCCGTTAGTGTTCAAAAACATATGTTTGAGTAAAATGATCTTTTCATGAATTAGAATGCTGCTCAGAGCTTTATTGTCTTGCTTACTGCAAAGATTATATGGTCACTAGCTGTCAGGTGCCTTATAGGCGTTTCCAGTCATTAGAGACTACTGAAAGTCTTGTTTTCAGTCAGTGATTTTATTGTTGAACACTGATTCATTTGTTAAAAAAAAAGTAGCTATTCTGTAGGCTATTGGCTGTGGGTGATTTTTTATGTCTTTCAATATTTTAAGATTTTCTTTTTTTCTCTTTGTCTGTAAAAGCGGCATCACATAAGTCAGGAATAAAATTAGAAGTGAAATATCGGATGAATCTATGCATATATTATCTGCTGACACTATGCCTAGATAATCTGCACAACAGATATATGTATATAACATGTAGCACAAACAAACCCAAAACTAAAATGATAAAAATAATCCTTGGAATCACAAAGATCTTACTCTCAATGTTTTCCATCCATGTACTAACTAATCATGCAAATCATGTCACCTGTTTTATTTACAGTTTCTGAAACATAAACTTGTATTGGAAGCCCACAGAACTTAGTGGCCCAGTGAAATGGATGTAGTCATCTGGTGTGGACTTGGGGCTAGTGTACATGAACATTTGAGATGTGTTTGCCATCTATTCATGTTGATGTTTAGGCGATGGATAGAATAACTTAACTGATCTCAATAGACTGTACAAGTTTGAAGTGAGATAGCTAAAGATACGACTCTAAAGAAACGTGGAAGGAAATGGCTCAAATAATAGAGCCATAGAACCAAAACAGAAATAGTTTTGTAAGCCCTTTTTATTTTTCAAATAAAGCAAGAAGATTGGGCTTGAACTGTAATGTTATATGAATGTGCCTGTACAGAAAAATGTATGTGTTGTTTTTAACCACTCAGTAAGTATGGTAGTACAGGATTTCTGCCCTTCAATGCAAGAGAAATTGATTCAGGTCCAGTGCATGCCTTAGCCAGAAAACTGGTAAAGGAAGATCCTAAATTATTAAGAGGACAAGGGAGAGGAGGGAGGAATCAGAGTACTTCCAAAATTATTATACAAATGTCAGGAGACATAATCTTGGGTAGGTTTACAACAACACTGAATGCAAAGATCAGCCAGCACCTATGGTGTGCCAGCTGGCATTCTGTTGTTTCTAGGCTGTGCTGCTATCACTCTTCAGCTACTATCAATCTAAAACTATTGACTTTTGTGTCTGCTGCAGCCTGAATGCTATACAGCAGGGCTTGAAATTTCCACTTGCCTGCTCGCCAATGGCGAGTGGATATTATGGTGGGGGCGAGTGTGTCCCCCAGGGCCGTCTTGCTGAGCAGGCTCGGCGCTCAGGCCGGATCTGTCATTGGCACTGGGAGCCGTCAGACTGCTCAATAGCTGAGCGAAGTGAAAGCAAAGCAAGGAGTGTGTGCTGTGCTCTCTGCCTCCCCCTAGAGTGCAGTATCCGGATCTGTGAGTGAACAACGAAGTACAGCAACTTTGTGTGCGTGTGCGTGTGAGCGTGTACATGTTTGTGTGTGTCTGTGTATGCATGTACAATTGTACATGTGTCTGTGTGTATGTATGTGTGTATCTGTACATGTGTATGTGTGTGTGTGTGTACATGTGTCTGTGTGTGTGTGTATGTACATGTGTCTGTGTGTGTATGTACATGTGTCTGCGTGTATATACATGTGTCTGTGTGTGTGTATTTCTGTGTATGTACATGTATCTGTGTGTATACGTGCCTGTGTGTGTATACGTGTGTGTGTGTACATGTGCCTCTGTGCGTGTGTGTACATGTTTCTGTGTGTGTGTGTATGTACATGTGTCTGTATGTGTATGTACATGTCTCTGTGTGTGTACAGGTGTCTCTGTTTGTGTGTGTTTGTTGGTGGCGAGTAACTCTAAGGCCTGGCTAGTAGCTCAGGCTCCAATTTATGATCCCAATTTATGATCGTCATGACTTCATCACTGACAGCTGGAGGTGATTGGCAGACACTGATAACACCTGTCAAGCAGCTGCTTTGGGTGTATATTTGAACATAGCCTTGGAGCTGCAGCTCCTCTATTCTGACATATCTTTGTCACTTTACAAACTAATTAAAATGGGAACTATTAAAGCTGGCCATACATTATACAATGTTCTTGTTCAATTTCCTTTAGATTTACCTTTAACTATGTAATGCAAGGGCCTGCCTGATTGCATACAAATTAAAAGTGTTTGGGTATGACCTCATATTATATAGTTTTAATAAATTGTACAGGAAAAGTATATAATGTATGGCCAGCCTAAATTAAAAACTGATCGTATAGGTTCAAATTATCTAGAAAATATAAACATAGTGATTCAGAGCTGTAAAGTGAGACTTCTTTACTGAGAGTGGGTAATGCAGATAAAAAGATGCTGCAATAAATCTGTAAAGCACTAGATGGCAGCGTTTGGCAGTATAATAGCTGTAGAACAGTAAGCACAATTAGTATGTAGAGCAATCTTTCTCCACCTTCTCAACACAGAGGAACCTGTAAACTTTTTGGTCTCGGGGAACCCCTGCTAAAAATTTATGACTAACTGATGCTACACTACTCCATAAATGCAAAATGAACCAACCCACAAACGATGAAAATAAAAGTGATAATAATAAAGCTAAAAATCAATAAATGCACATGATAAAGTAATAATGACCAAAGTATAGTGACCGATAATGAAAGTGAACAAATAATTGTTCATAAATCACGTAAATATGCAGTGAACAGATATAAAAATGGGAAAATGCAGCAATCGTGTGAACAGTCCCAAAAAGTCAGTGTAACTAAAATAAATCACATAAATTGATATATATTGTAAAAAAGCAGCAATAAAGTGAACAGTCCCAAAAAAATCTGTGTATCTTCAGCAAAACAACCAGTGACCACTGCAAAACAATCCTCCACCAGCTAGCATGCGCGCTCACCTCCGGCCGTGACCCACAAGGGGTCTAATAGGCTTTATGTAAACTCAGCAGTGATAATGTACAGCGCTGAGCAAACTGTTGGTGCTTTATAAATACTGTATTATAATAATAATAATATTCCTGTATCTCCCCTCGGTAACTGTCAGGACAATCCTCTTTAACTACTTCCCATCCGGCCCATATACATAAATGGCCGGAAGGGATCAATGCAGGAGCCTGTGCATGCTCCCTGGGAGCGTGCAGCACTGCGATCCGGTGCCCGCTGTGTCCTCCAATCGCTGTACGGGACCTCTTTGTGATCATGATCATGATTGGCTAATCAGTGATCACATGAACAGTAGTAAACAAGATGTCACTTCTGACATCTTACTACTTGTGAAATCTTTGAATGATCACATGGTACAAGGCTATTCACAACAGCCTTGTACCATGTGACAAGCTGTGACCAATCACAGCTCTCACAGTATTTCTCAACGGCTGCAAGAATGCAGCCAGAGGAGCAGAAATGATTGCTTTTACAGCCTTTATGGGTGTAAAAGCAATCAGTGTAAAAAAAAAAAATCTTCATCACCCCACACAAGTAGTACAGTGTCACTATGGTGACACTGTACTGCTAGGGTGACAGTATGTTAAAAAAACATAAATAATATTAAAATAAAACATTTTGAAATTTTTTTATAATTTTTGGTTATAAACTATTTGGGTTATTTTTTTTTTTTACAAAAAAGATAGCTGAATACATTTTGGCCAAGATTTATGAAGAAAGATTATTTATTTGCAAAATGTTATAAGAAAAACACTTTTTTAAAAACTTTTTGGACCTTTTTCGTTTATATAGCAAAAAAATAAAAATCCCAATGGTGAATAAATACCACCAAAATAAAGTTTTATCTGTCTCAAAAAATGCTAAAAAATTAATGTGGGTACAGTGTTGCATGACCGCGCAATTGTCATTCAAAGTGTGACAGCGCTGAAAATTGGCCTGGACAGGAAGAGGGTAAAAGTGTCCGGACTTGAAGTGGTTAATGGAGAAATTTAACGCTCACAAATGCACCAACAGTAGTAGCTCAGATGTCCCCTCTGGTGTATAGCCAAAACCTCTCCTCTCGGATGGACCACACATAGAAAATTAAACCAAGGAACTTCCCATTGTGTAGTAGGTAAAACACATTTTATTGGATAAAAGGCAGAGTAACTACTCAAATTAGGAACAGGATCCACAGACCCATACAAGCATGTAAACCAGTAATAACAGAGATGGGTGTATTGCAATCAGGTGTACCAAGATGGCGGCTGCCGTCTATACTGTCAATGAACTGACATCACCACGCTTCAGTCCTACACATTACGTCATGAATCACGTGACTTTCTCAGGGCTTGGAAGGTGGTGATTGGAAAGCTCAACATATAGAGAGCCCAAAGCTGAAACCAATTTGGGAGACGGAGCACAGCAGACATTTTATTGAAGTCCAAGAAAGAGGACTTCAATAATCACATAACAAATCGCAACTCCACAGACAAAAACTAAAAATAAGAATAAGAGCAATAAGCATTGATCAGTAATGCATAGATCAAGTAAAAAGGACCAAAGACAGAATAAAATAAAATAATATAAAGAGGATGCATCCATAGAATATACCAGAGCAGCCTTACATAGACAGACACTCTGCAACCACAGACTAAAAAGCTATATAAACTAAATAGACTACCCCAAAAAGGAATTCCATCAGAGAAGAAATAAATTGGGGAGAAAAAAGCTAATCAGATACACAAAAAAATTACTGAATAAAATAAATAAATATAAATAAACAGACCCCAATACAGACACCCAAAAAAAAACAAACGGAAAAAAGGTAAAAGACCCAATGAAAATAAAATTAAAAATAAAAATGAGGGGACCACTAAAAATAAAATAACCACCACTAAATCAAAAAATCAAAAAGAAGCCCAATATTAATAGTCACTAATGAAGTAATTAATGTCAAATACGATATTATGTCCTAACGGGGCCAGAGTTTGCATGGTAAAGATCCACCGTGATTCGCTCTGACTAAGGGCACAAATCTTGCTCCCTCTCCAGTGCGGTTGGAACTTCTCAGTCCCCCAAAACCACAAGGAAGAGGGATCTCGGTCATGATGAATGGCAAAATGTCTAGATATACTATGTTTGGAATACCCTTTTTTAATATTTTGAACATGCTCCCTAAGCCTTTTCCACAGAGGTCTTTTTGTTCTCCCAATATAGTGTAAGCCACAGGAACATTGAAGGGCATAGACCACTCCCTCCGATCTACATGTAATAAAGTCATTAATTTGAAATTCTGACCCATTAGTATGTGACGCAAAGGTACTCCATTTGGAATTCTGGCCTTTGGTCGCTACACAGGCATAACACCGTTTGCACAGAACAAAAAAACATTTCTAAGAATGTAACCTGTTTTGTTTTCTTTGGGGGATCCACTAAATTTTTCCCCAATTTATCCCTTAAAGTAGGAGCTCGTCTATATACAAACTTGGGGTAGACTGGTAATATCTCCTTCAGTTGTCTATCTAACCGAAGTAACGGACAATTTTTTTTTTTTTTAAATCCCTTCTATTTTCTTATGGTGTACAATATAATCCAAGATAATAGGTATTTGGTCACATGGAACATCCTCTTTCTTCTTATCTCCAATCAAACAAACATCTTCGGTCAAGTTTACCCACTTCTTGTATTGTTTCTTCACTAGGACTAAACTGATGGCCTTTATTGATAAAGCGCTCTCCTATCATTTTAGCTTGATTAAGGAAATCATCTTCATAGGTGCAACTTCGTCGTAGATGAATAAGTTGACCTTTTGGGATATTCAGTAGCCACTGTAGGTGTTGGCAGCTGTCAAACGGAATGTATCCATTTCTGTCTACTATTTTAAAAAAGGTTTTGGTAGTTAAGCCGCCACCTTTCAACAAGATCTCCAAATCCAGGATGTTGATTTTGAGATCATCCACTTCCCAGGAAAAACAAATGTTCTTATTATTCATATTAAGACCATCAAAATATTTTTAATTCAGCTTTCTCTCCCTCCCAGACAATGATCACATCGTCAATATAGCGCTTAAAAAGCTTTAATTCCTCTGGAGGATTACTATAAATGGCTTCCTGTTCCCACAGGGACATGAATAAATTTGCCAAACTGGGAGCAAACCGTGCTTCTATGGCAGTTCCTTTTATCTGCCGATAATCCTGATTGTACCAAAAATAGTTCTGTTCAAGACAATATTCGAGCCATTTCAACAAATATTTTCTTTGAGCCCATTGTCAATTTCCAAGCGCTCTCATAGCCCAGCTTGCAGCTTCAATAGCATCTTGATGCCCAATGATGGTATATAATGAGGCTACATCAGCAGTAGCTAGAAAAATTGATGCGGATCCTAGCTGTAAGTGGTCAAGTAACTGTATAAGGTGTTTTGTATGTCTAAGACATGATCTAGTCTTCTGTACCAGTGGCTGTAAAAAATGGTCAATATATTGACCTAGCCTAGCTCCTACTGACTGAATCCCATTATCAATAGGACGACCTGGTGGTTTTTGGCTATCTTTTTGTGTATTTTGGGTAATGTATAAATGACTGGAATGCGACAGGTATCGGCAGCCAATTATCTACATTCCTTATCGTTAAGGACTTCCTTCTTCACCCCCCATTTGACTAAATAATCTAACTCCTTCCTATACTTAACCCCTTCAAGCCGGCGCCTCCCGGCCCTTTAAGAGTTTCAGGAGGCGGGGCGGGGTTTAGGGTTATGTGACCGCCGTGACCTTTCCGTGAGTACTGGACATGTGTGCTGGGAGCGCGCAGGGCGCGAGCTCTTGGCATATATGTCCTTTTTTATTAGAACGCAAATGTGCGGCCGCTCGGCGTCTAGGCCCAGACGCCGGGAGGCCGCACATTTGCGTTTGGCTGGCGTGAAGAGGTTAATCATAGGATTCTTCAATAATTTTTCATATGTGTCAGTATCTTGTAACTGACCTTGTAATTCCTCCGTCTAGTATTTCTTAGACGAGATAGCAATCCCCCCGCCTTTATCATCTGGTCGGATTACTATATCCTTCTTTTTTTCCAGTCTCTTCATACCAATCTCCATCCACTTATTCTGTATTTTTTTGGGTAATTTCAACATACTCAAATCCTGGGCTACCATTCTCCTAAATACTTCTACATGGCTGTTATCACCAATTTGAGGGTTGAATAGAGACTTATTTCGAAACATAGTATGTTGCATTTCTGTAGAAAGTGTCATTGTCATAATGCCTCTCTCTTCTGGTTGAGTTAGAACATATTTCATAATATTTAATTTCTGAACATATTTCTGTAAATCCACATATACATCAAATTTATTGGCAGATTTCTTGGGAGCAAATTTTAGACCTTTATTAAGCACCTTCTTTCTTTAATCAAAGATACACCACTTAGGTTAAAGATCCCTTCACCAATCACTCTCTTTTTCTCTTGTTTCTTCCTCCCGGCTCTGCACCCCCTTCTCTGTTTGGGCTTTTTCTTGTCCATCCTTCTCTCCCCGGGGACCTCTCCTGTCTCTCCCGATCTAAAAAAAAAAATCCCTTATTATAATCATATGTAGCTCCATAGTCCTCTCTCAGAGAATCATACCTGTTATAGGTAGACACAAGGCTCCTCACCTCTTATAGTGGTGGATTCCATGGTCTATATTGGTGGTCTTGGACTTCTCTCATCATATCTCGGATAGTGATTAGGCCTATAGTTATTGTTAAAGGGGGTCTCCAATTATTCCAGTGACCCCTCCCTGATGGTCTTCTTTTAAAAAAAAATTTCCATTCTTAGGTTTCCACCCACTTCTTGGTGTCTGATGATTGTAATTATGATTCATATGATCATTCCCTCTTCACGAGTCCACTGGAGGATCACGATTAGGAATAGCAGGGCCTCTGGATTTCTCCCTCATATCCATTTTCACTTCTTTAACAGGGGTAGTCACTGTTGAAGCTGCTTCCATTTCCTTCATTGCAGATTGCCACTTAAAAACTGATCATTCTGAAAATCATTCATATTCCTCTGGTATTTCTTGCCCTTTCTATATTTCACTTCCTGATCAGTGCTCTCCAGATCTTTATTCAATCGAACTGTAAGAGTCAAAAATTCCGGCAGTTCTTGTAATGGTTCTAATTTTTCTTTTAATTAAAATATTTGCTGTTCAATCCCTCTAATTTTTCTCTGCTTCCTCTTAAGTAAAAACCTAATCACCTCCATCCCTTTTTCATTAAAAAAATTGTACCACTCATCACTCATCAACAGACTCTCTATCTGCCAAACCGTCACATTTAGGGACATCTCCCCTTAATCTTCTTGGGACCAGATTATCTTTAAGATATCTTTCATGAGTGATCATATCCCACCCCGTCACAACCTTCTTTTCCATAAGATGACTTAATTTCCCAAAATACATTTCTAAATCATCATCCTGTTTAGTATCCTTCCTATCAAAAACATCATCGAGGTTAATAGGTCGATTTTTTTAGACAAAACGAACACATCCATGGCTGCAGCAAAGAGGTAAAGGTGGTTGCAATAATAAAGCTATAAAAATGAAAAATCCTCCTGCGCTGCCAGTCACCCTAAAAAAGCCAGAGTTGCCGCAAGCATCTAACTATGATCCAAATAGTGCAAAAATATATGACTAACTGATGCTGCACTACTCCGTAAATGCAAAATAAACCAACCCACAAATGATGAAAATAAAAGTGACAATAATAAAGCTAATAATCAATAAATGCACATAATAAAGTAGTAATGACTTGGTGCTAACGGTGTTATGCCTGTGTAATGACCAAAGGTCAGAATTCCAAATGGAGTACCTTTTGCGTCACATACTAATGGGTCAGAATTACAAATTAATGATTTTATTACATGTAGATCGGAGGGAGTGGTCTATGCCCTTCAATGTTCCTGTGGCTTACAATATATTGGGAGGACAAAAAGACCTCTGTGGAAAAGGCTTAGGGAGCATGTTCAAAATATTAAAAAAGGGTATTCCAAACATAGTATATCTAGACATTTTGCCATTCATCATGACAGAGATCCCTCTTCTTTGTGGTTTTAGGGGATTGATGCTGCACCAGATCCAGCTCCAGATCAATACTTCATCCACCTAGGCTTTTTTTGAGACGATTTGCGGATGCTCTAAAGTTGGTTGGGGGAGGCTGGTACACAGCGGGGGTTTTTGTTCCCGTATGTTTTACCTCATCTATCACTTGACAGAGGAGTGCACTGGGATGGTCATCTCACAGTGCATGCTCATGAAATGTGTCGCTGCGGTGCCCTGTGACGTCATCACGCATACGTTGTGCTCCACATGCATTACAGACCTCAGTACCAGGCCCACTCCATATTGCTGGTTTGCCTGGTTACAGATAGAAGGTTGATCATCATCCACAAACCACACAATATGTTGTTCACTGCGGCGGACTCCCATATGATGGATTATTGATGTGCCTGCTTTTATCCACCCTCTTGTAAGTTGCTCTCCTTTATGTGAAATAAATGTGCTTAAAAGTCTACACTTAGAGGTGATTTTCCTTTTTCTCTTTACTGAGAGGCGGATATTGCTCATTGCTGAAGGAACCCCTAGCAACCTCTGAGAAACCCTGATGTAGAACAATGTTGGGGTTAGTGTGTTGTAGTTACACTAGGGCAGGGGACTCCAAACTTTCTACAAAGGGCCAGTTTACTGTCCTTCAGACTTTAGGGACTGTGGCCATTGGGAGTAGAAATTGTACTGCCGTCAGTTGGAGTAAACAATGCATCTTTGGCATTAGGGGGAGAAATAGTGTTTCATTGTTGGTGTTAATGGGAGATATAGTGCCCCATTGTTGATGTCAGTAACAGTAGTTATGCCCCTTTGTTAGTGTCAGTGGGCAGAATAGTGTCATGCATCATTGGGAGAAAAAGTGCTTGAATGGCCACATAAAAGCAACCAAAGGGCCATATCCAGCTCCCAGGCCACATTTGGAGACCACTGCATGGAGAAAGAACAAACAGAGGGCACACCGGCCTAGTGCATTACCAAAAAAATGCACTGGCACTGAGGAAGAGGCAAGTCCTCGAAACGCGTTAGCCTATTGGATGTCTACACTCCCTATTGCGGACAGTCACGTAGCGCGGTTTTGACCAAGCTGTTTTTATGATGTGCCTTTGATTTTACTGTCGTTTGTGAGTACAATACCTATTTTTATCTCTTATTAAACATTTTTTATGGTAATCCACTAGGCCAGTGCACCCTCTTTTTTTTCTTTCTCCATTCAGTATATTTGGATTTTTTTGAGGGCAGCAAAATGTGCATATTGCAGGACATTCATGATGTGGTCCTAGCCTACATTGAGTCCATCCCCAAGTTCAGGAGCATTTGTGTTTGCTGGAGACCACTGCACTAGGGTATAAGACCAGACATGGAGAACATATGCAAATTGGCCCCTTTTGAAGAAGTAACTTCTGATTGGTGTTCTAATTTGGCAGTTGTAATGCTTTAAAGCTGGACTCCAGGAATTCAGCGACTTTCTAAAATGTGCCGCCCTACTATGGATTAAATTGGCATTAAACGCAAAACCAAAGGTGGAATATACTGCAGCTTACCAATCATTAAATGTGGTGGCTGCATTTGCCTCCGTTTGGCTTCTTTGGACAGCAGCATTGTCAGTTTTGGCGAAAGGGAGTGTTAGATGGACTTGCAGATTTAGATACACCAACAAATTGAAGCCAAAATCAACTGTTTTTTAAGCAGATACAGCAAACAGTTTTTTTATTCAATTGGGATGAAGATTTTACATAAATAAAAGTTAATTTGTTACATGGTTTGTCTCAACACTCTTTCCGCTACATCTGTAAAACAGCTTGTTATGTTGAAATTAAAATAACAGACTTACTGGTAGGATCAGAAAATAAGCGAGAGCCTAAACAAGAAAACTAATGCAACCATCATATTTAAAAATTGGTAAGCTTCAATATAATAAATGTTGCTTTAGGGTTTAATACCACTTTAAGTCCCTCCATGCTACCTTGTGGACTTTTCTCTTTAATTTACAGTTTACATTTTTACTGAGTGCCTGAAGAACAGCTATCGCTATACTTCTGGTGATTTGACGCTGGGTCTCAACTCCAGTACCTGCAGTCGCATGCAGCTGTTCTGCCCGCCCCTCCCCTCTTGCTGCCCATTCACAGAGAACTTTGTATTATGTGCAACTGTTTGCAAAATACAAAGTTTTTCGTGACTGGACAGCGGAGTGGAGGGGCGGGCAGAGCAGCTGCTGTGTGAGAAAGCAGCATTGCTCCTGTCAGAGTGCTGCAGTATACCGGTAGCTGTACTCCCAGCGCTCTGTAAAACTGTCGTAAATAACAGAGATGGCATGCATCTAATTGAACTTAACCCATAGAAAGCCAGAAACATTTAAGACTTTAAGTGGCTGAGTTCTTGGAGTTTAAATTTCCCAATCCAGACTGGCATTCCCCTTATAGGCCTAACATGTAAAATGCAGTTCCCTAAACAGCCTGATTTGTATCTATTTTAGGCCATTAAAATGTATTTTTTGAAATGTGGTTGTAATACTGAACTCTTAGCACATATGAAATACCAATATTGTAAATGTGATAATTGCCAAATGTTTGGAAATTCTCTTAAGATTATCTTGTACCCATGCCATACTGCACAGCTTTAAATTTTATAGTAGCAACACAGCTTGATCAAGACCCATCTCCCTTCTGCTTGCTGATTTGGAGTGTAAAGAGGCAGCAGCACCCTTAACTCTTCTTAAACACCTCCCGTCCGGCCGTTGTATAGAAACGGCCGCACGGTGGCAGTGCAGGGTCGGGTGGCCGTTTATAAACGGCCTCCCCGCACGCAGCACCGCGATCTGGTGCCCGCTGTGTCCTCCGGACACAGTGGAACACCGAACGTCAGCTCTGTACGAGGTCCCGATCATGTGATCACTGATTGGCCAATCAGTGATCACATGCAAAGTAGTAAGCAAGATGTCACTTGTGACATCATTGCTTACTACGTGTGAAATCTGTGAATGATCACAACAGCCTTGTACCATGTGACAAGCTGTGACCAATCACAGCTCACTCAGTAGTTCTCAATGGCTGCAAGAATACAGCTAGAGAGAAGGAGAAATGATTGCTTTTACATCCTTTATGGGTGTAAAAGCAATCAGTGTAAAAAAAGAAAAAAAAAATCTTCATCACCCCCCACAAGTAGTACAGTGTCACCATGGTGACACTGTACTGCTAGGGTGACAGTATGTAAAAAAAAATAAAAAAAAAAAATGTAAAAAAAGTTTAAAAATTATAATTTTGGTTATAAACTAATTTAGGTTATTATTTTTTTTTACTAAAAATATAACGGAACAAATTTTGGCAAAGATTTATGATCAAATACTATTTATTGCAAAATTTTATAAGAAAAACACTTTTTTAAAAAATTTTTGGACTTTTTAATTTACATAGCAAGAAAAATAAAAATCCCAGTGGTGAATAAATACCACCAAAATAAAGCTTTATCTGTCTCATAAAAATGGTAAAGAATTCATATGGGTACAGTGTTGCATGACCGTGCAATTGTCATTCAAAGTGTGATAGCACTGAAAGCTGAAACTTGGCCTGGACAGGAAGGGGGTAAAAGTGTCCGGACTTGAAGTGGTTAACACTTCTGTCAGCCAATGTGCTCTGTTGCAGTGGCTGATTGGCTCAACCCTCCCATTTCCAATATTAGTCACCGGTCACACCGCCGCAATTTGTGTGCAATTTCAGATCGATTTTAATGAATGCATAACTGCAGCAATTGTTTTTATTATATATCTGCCTTCAGCTTACAGAACCCTGTGGGTGCTGTCTTTTCCTCTGTATACTGGATTCTTTTATATTTCAACCAGAAGAGTTAGCTTCGAGAGCTGATGGATCCAGATTACAAATGTGCTGTAAGAAATTATTCAATTACACATATAATATACAAAGTGATTGTAAAGCTTCATATTTTTAAATGTTATTTCTTTAATAACAAACATGTTATACCTACCTGCTCTGTGCATTGGTTTTCCAATCAGAGCAGCCCCGGTCCTTCTCTTCTAGGGTCCCTCGCTGACACTCCTAACCCCTCCCTGCGACTACACCATATTCCCACCGTAGCAAGCCGCTTGCTATGTGGGCACTCATAGATGTTCGCTCCCGAGCCCTAGATCGGGCTCAGGTATGTATTTAGGGCGGCTGCAAGTGAAGCTGCATGCAGAAGGTTTTATTTTGCCCTACCGCATTGAATGTAGCAAGGTAAAAAACCTGCATTAACACAAGGAGTATTAGCCCGGGTTCACATATATGCGGTGCGGTACATCGCATGTGATTCGCACCGGAACCGCACCACATTCCTGTGCAAATCACATGCAATTTGTGTGCGGTGCGATTGGAACCATACATATTGTATGGCATTAATCGCACCGCACCCGCACCAAAAAAGGTGCAGGACCCTTTTTTGGTCTGCACTATAATTGTATCGCATAGGTATTCACACCTATACGATCCGATTCTGCACATCGCACCGATTTTGGGGTTTTGGTAGTTTAACATACATACCCACAGCGGTTCACATGAATGGGGTGCGATTCTGATGAGGTACAGAATTCACACAGAAAACGTTGCAAATTTCAGAACGCATCAGTGTGAACCCATGCTAAAAGATTATACTCTTTTTACACTTTAGAGAGATGTTATGCCTAGCTTCAGACAGAGGATCTAGGATGCCTAGTTTGTGGGTATTTTTACTGACCGATTATTGCTTTTTGTTCTGTAAGTGAGCTTTATGTGAATCTTTCCAACACAGTAATAACACATTTTGTAGAGCCAACTGAACTGAGACCCTGCAGAAATCACTTTTATGTTTTAAATCTATGCTATCATTGGCAGGAAAATGAGTGGTTTGGCGCCTTTTATTTAAAGATAATCTATGTTTTTATCTACTATGTTCAATGTAATATAATTGAACATTTCATATTTACCAAATGGCAGCTGGTCTGCTCAAGGCTCGCCTTTCATTTTGCAGGAAAGCTGACGTAGAGCTTTGCTGTGAAAAGCCTGATTAAGCTGGCCATACACAGGTCAAATTGCAAAAACATTTTCTTTCGAAAATCTTTTCTAAGAATTTTCATTCGAATTTCACACCATTAGTGGGCCACAGCAACATCCGATGTTCGAACGACCATCAAATTTAAGTGATCGGGCACGTTGGAATTTTTTTTGAAAGACCGTACGAGAAATGTATTTGAAAATAAATGAGCATGAGCTGTGTCCTGGAAAGAAAAGAAAATTCTTGGCCATGAAAATTCTTTTCTGTAGAGGTGAAATTAAAGGCTTGGTTGGTCGAATTTCGAAATCAATGGTTGCACCATCGGATTACAAAATGCACGAAATTTCTGGTTTTCTAAAGAAACAATTGAGTACTGTCTGTGATACTTTGTTTATTTGCACTAACATACAATTGTATGTTAGTGCAAATAAAAAAGTATCACGGACAGTACTCAATTGTTTCTGTCTCAAATGCACTAATACGGCTACAATCACCTCAAGCAAAATGGTTTTCTAAAGAAAATTAGTTTGGAATTCTACACATGTGGCCTGCATTAGCCTATGATATTTGGTCTCGTACTTTCCTGGTCTATACACAGCACACACCTCAGTTAAATAAGGGAAGGATGGCTGAATTATCAGTTCGGTTTCTTTTTAGTCTGTGACACACCAATATCCTTATAGACTATTTTATTTTTTTTTTTTTCGTTTATTTTATTTTTTTTTTTGTTCAGACTCTGGGCTGACCCAGGAAAAATCTAACAGATCCCTCCATCCAAGCCAAACAGTGCAGATAGGCGACTTCCCTGATGCAGCTGCTGTTCAGACCACAGTTCTCTGCCCAGCTCATTTGATTTTTTTCAATTGAAGGATGTCAGCAGAGGCCAACCTGTAAGTAAATGTCTGGCCAGTATCTGAACAGTGTTATAGCCAGCTTTAGACAATGAAGGGCCAGCAGCAGAGGGATGAGCCAACGTCTTGGTCTCATGTCCTGTAAGCATGTAAACCACAGTGCAAGCAGAAGAACCTCACTGGCTCCAGTGCTGGCCCTTACTTTCCCATTCCTGCTTTAATATGTATTGAGGAAACTGAAATAAATCAAAGGTACTTATTGCATTTACATACATTTTAGTAACTACATGACTGCATTAATTTTGTGATTTTAATTTGAGCTTTAAATAAGCTGAAATGTTCTAGCAATATAACAATATTACTGTGCTTTTGTGAAACTTGGTAAAACCACATAATGGGACAGAAAACTGTTTAGTGAATCAATTGATTTGATGCATACTGTTAGCTCTTACAAGCATAAAATCAATGTTTGCTTTTGTTTTCTTTACTACTGCGGAAACTCAGGCAGACATCTCTACATTTAACCAGTTCACAAACGGCACTTCTTCCCCATGTTATATATTTAAAAGGACGGTCCAACCAAGTGTCCACTCTCCTCATTAGCAGGGTTGCCAGACCAAGCGGCTTGCTATGGGGGCACTCGGGGAGGGGGATGAGGAGCAAAGAGCGCTGGCGGGGACCTGAGAAAAGGAGGATTAGGTCTGCTTTGTGCAAAACCATTGCACAGAGCAGGTAAGTATGACATGACAAAAATAACTGAACCGTTACAATCACTTTACCTGTCACCAGGACAATTCACACTGAGCATATGTTTAAAAATCTACAGAAACAGAAGTTAGATTGAGTGAAAATGCTGCTTTCTCATCCTCAATGAGGCATCACAAAAGACCAATGGGGGGGAGGGGACAGATTACATATATATATATATCCAAGAAAAGTGCATAACTTTAACTAACTATATGTTAGGTTCAGAGTTGGAGTAAGGAAGAATGGGGACCTCAGCAAAGTAGCAGCTTTGCACCAGCTGCAGTCCTACTTAAGTGATGGGGCACCAGCGAAGTTACCCTATTTGTTTTATCTATGCTGCCATGTCCGATATCAGCTGTCTATTAATGTATCCTTTCCTGTAAGATGACAGTAAGACCAGGAGCATTGCCTTATCCACTTGATTTTGTGCAGGAACTTGAAGTTTTAGCCAAGCCCCCTGGACATTGGATCCTATTCTCCCGTCTAGGTTGCCTTGTGGGTAGTCTGGCTAGGATTTACTGACTTTTTTTTAACGTGTGGCACCTCTGATAGTAGTCATCTCCATTTTTATGCATTTTTTTTTTAACATTATATATTCATATTTTCAGGTTTGTGATAGGTTTATTGTTATGCCAAAGTAAATTAAAGCTCAAATGGCAGGGGAAGGGGGCTTCAGGGAGAGGGGGGTGAGAGCTGGGAGTGGAGGTCAAGGTTAAGTTGGGCTTTAAGGTGAATTTTTCAATTGTGATTCAACTGGAGTAAAGTTATTTCTGATGTAAAAATTCCATACCTTTTTTTCAGTGTATAATAAATACAGCATGAAATAAGACTGATCTGCATGTGGTCATTCACAGCAAATCAGGAATCTGCAGTGCATGTTGGTTTCACCTGTTAGGCCTGACAAGCACAATTCTTGTGCTAATTGCTGATAATCTCTTGTATACTAATGTTTATAAACACTAAGGCTTGGTTCACACCTGTGCGGGTGGTGCCGCTGCATGACCCGCATAAATACCTGCAGCCACACCACCCACACAGAGGAATGTGGGACTCCCAGGTGGGTGCCATTAATTCTAATTGCATATCGCCCACACTGGAAATCACAACCGTACTGGGAACCTCAAATGAATGGGTTTTTGTGCCTGCGCAAATCGCAGCCCGCACGGCCGCACAGATGTGAACTTGGCCTTAAAGTGGAATTTCAGCTTGCACCTAACTAGCCTTAAAACTATCCCATCCCCCTCGTCACATATGAACTAACCTGTGTAAAAAAAAAAGATGTATATACTTACCTATTTTCAAGCTGATCTGGTCATGTGATTCGGCTCACCTGTGTCAGCCAGCGAGGCTGCAGGGGAGAGAGTTTTTGTTTTTTTTTAAGTCCGCAAACGTGCAAACTACAACGAAAAACCCGTAAGTGTTTCACAAAAAAGTGCAAGTGCAAAAACACCACACAAAAAGTGCACTTAGGGGTGTGCTTTGTCCTACCCCCGAAGGGGTTGGACCACTACCCTGATCTCCCGGGGCATGAAGCTCCTGACAGGGACAAGGTTCCCATTTGGTCCTCCTGGCCAAAAGGCCTGGTGGACCACCGTTCCTTATGCCCAGCCGAAGCCGGACATCCAGTACTAGGCCAGGGGGTTCTCCCGAAGAGAAAACCCCCTAGGGACAGGGGAGGAAGGAACCAAAAGGCCACACATCCTCCCCCTAGACTTCAGGGCAGGTCCGAGGACCCACACCCTCCATCCTGTGAGAAAAACACACACATAAGTAAAAGTGACAAACGTGGGGTGAGAAAAATAAATAAATAAATAATTAAAATAAAAAATATAAATATAATAAAAAAGTGGTCGTGCCCAAATTGTGCACTGACCAGGCCCTGAGGCCTGTAGCAAAAAAAATTGCCCAGGACTTGGCCAAAAGGCCCGGTCCTAGAGGCGCAGTCAAAAAGTGTTTTAAACGCGGTGACCATGTGCTCATTCACAACGTGGGGTCCCACACCCAAGTGCTACTCAGAGCACCCCTGAGGCGACTACTCAGGGGTCACCGTGTTTGCGGACTTTCTGCCTCCTCAGCCCCTGGCCAGACCAAGGTAGATCCGTCCAAATCAGGAGGTACTGGGTCTTTCCAGTTTTCCCGGAGGAATTACTCCCAGGCCCCCAGCTTAACGTGTGGCGCTCCCCGATTTCTGTCCCTCCGGTACTAGCCTTCCAGACCCCCATCATACCAGTGAGGGTACTATACAACAGCCATCCCCGCAAAGCTAGAATGGCCGGGAGCACCCCCACTGGACACTGATAAGAACAGATACTACACTTGATCTTAGCCAAAAGGCCGAGCTGCAGGGGAGAGATGGGGCACCAACAATGGATGTACGATTGAAGCCCAAGGGCGAAGTCACCGCTGCAGCCATTTTCGGAATGCTCTCTCCTCTCCCCTGCAGACGCTGCTAGTTGACACGAGACTTCACATGACTGGACCAGAGCAGCCTGAAAATATTGTATTGTATAGTATATACATCTTTTTTACACACATTAGTCAGTTTCAGTGTTAGGAGGGATTAAAAAGAACATTTTTAAGATTAGTTGGGTATAGCCTGGAATTCCATTCTAAATCTGCCTAGGTGATAGTAAGTGCTGGTGACTATAACAGGATCCTGACAGCTATAAGAGAATTCGGTACAGATTTTAGATGTTTAAGGACAGGTTTTACATGGCCTATAGAAAAAACTGAATCCATTTAATGTCAATTAGTTAGAATAGGTTGATTTGTCCTATTTATTTAACCCATGCTAAAAAAAATAAAACTATAGCAAAGTGGATGTCAGAAACAACACATTGAAGTTTGCTGCAGACATTGAAAGACGGTTGTATAATTCAGCCATCCAGCCACTGGTGGTTGCATTGGGTGGAAGGTTTAGGCCTGCAGAGTAGAATTTAGTTCCAACCTTGAAATTCTGAAAAATTGTTAAAGCAATCAGTCTACGAGTCAAATTTAGTTTGAAAGTCCTTAAAATTTCATCCAGACCTGCTACTTAAATGGAATCCCAGACATATTCAACAGATTTCTTTTTTGCCTAGAACATACAGTTGTGTTCAAAATAATAGCAGTGTGTTGAAAAAAGTGAATAAAGCTCAAAATCCTTCTCATAATTTTTATTTCCATACACACAAATGCATTGGGAACACTACACATTCTATTCCAAATCAAAACATGAAGAAAATAGCAGTGTTTGTATTCTTCTTTACAAACTCAAACATTCACTATATAAACTGAAAAATGTTTGAAGATTTTGCTTTCCTTTGAATCACTTAATGAATATTTAGTTGTATAAGCACTGTTTCTGAGAACTGCTGTACATCTGTGTTGCATGGAGTCAACCAACTTCTGGCACCTGTGAACAGGTATTCCAGCCCAGGATGATTGGACTACATTCCACAGTTCTTCTCTATTTCTTGGTTTTGCCTCAGAAACGGCATTTTTGATGTCACCCCACAAGTTTTCTATTGGATTAAGATCCGGGGATTGGGCTGGCCACTCCATAACGTCAATCTTGTTGGTCTGGAACCAAGATGT
The DNA here is from genome assembly GCF_062004578.1 of Staurois parvus. NCBI lineage: Eukaryota > Metazoa > Chordata > Amphibia > Anura > Ranidae > Staurois > Staurois parvus. The sequence continues at coordinate 4,797,824 of NW_028317968.1, read as the reverse complement.
TGCACGTTTACTGGTGTGTTTGGGGTCGTTGTCTTGTTGGAACACCCATTTCAAGGGCATTTCCTCTTCAGCATAAGGCAGCATGACATCTTCAAGTATTCTGATGTATTCAAACTGATCCATGATCCCTGGTATGTGATAAATAGGCCCAGCACCGTAGTATGAGAAACATCCCCATATCATGATGCTTGCACAACCATGCTTCACTGTCTTCACAGTGTACTGTGGCTTGAATTCAGTGTTTGGGGGTCGTCTGACAAACTGTCTCCGGCCACTAGACCCAAAAAGAACAATCTTACTTTCATCAGTCCACAAAATGTTGTGCCATTTCTCTTTAGGCCAGTCAATGTGCTCTTTGGCAAATTATAACCTCTTCAGCACGTCTTTTTTTCAACAGTGGGACTTTGCGGGGGATTCTTGCAGATAGCTTGGCTTCACATAGGCGTCTTCTAATTGTAACACTACTCACAGGTAACTTTACACCTTCTTTGATCTTCCTGGAGCTGATTGTTGGCTGAGTCCTTGCCATTTTGGCTATTCTTCTATCCATTAGAATGGTAGTTTTTCGCTTTCTTCCACGTCTTTCAGGTTTTGGTTGCCATTTTAAAGCATTTGCAATCATTTTAGCTGAGCAGCCTATCATTTTCTGCACTTCTTTATATGTTTTCCCCTCTCCAATCAACTTTTTAATCAAGGTACGCTGTTCTTCTGAACAATGTCTGGAACGACCCATTTTCCTCAGAATTTCAGAGAGAAATGCACTGTAACCAGCATGTACAACATTTGCTGCCTTCCTTCCTTAAATAAGGGCAATAATTGCCACCTGTTTTTCAAAGAATGAATGACCTCACTAGAACTCCACACTGCTATTATTTTGAACATGCCCCTTTCAATTAGTGATTCAATTACACAGAATCAGCAGCATGCATGTCATGACTGTTGGGTCTGTTGGATTTCTATTACTCTACTACACCTGCTAGTAAATTATTTCCCATGTAGAAATATCATTTCTACCAAAAAGAGTGATTGATCAGGTTAGTGATGCTATTATTTTGAACACAACTGTACATGTTATACGTAAGAATTTTCCCAAACCGAAATCCATGGTTACAATTTAATTAATTCAGATAAGATACAAGAAAAAATTTCTATCCCGCTCCTTTTAAATTAAATTTTCTTGATACCACGGGTGAAAATTGAACATTCTGAAAACAAAACTTTTTTGTACAAAATTCTGCTGGTGTATGGCCAGGTTTTTTTTTTGTTTTTGTTTTTTTTAGCAGGGATTTCTTTGTTACACATGACATAAGTAACCATTACAGCTAAACAGCAATAATGGTATGGATTTCTGTAAGAAGAAAACAGCAATCATAATGCACTGCAAATAGCAAAGTCGGAGAAGTCACCTGTCCAAATACTAAGGTAGGAGGAAAAAAATAGGGGACATTATAGAGGCAGGAGGTTTCTTTAGGTACACTACAGACCCCACCAGCATTGGCTTCTCAAGGGCAGAACAATGTGATCGTAAGTTGAGATTTTATATTGTCGTATCCAAACAAGTGACTGAAAAAGCAAAGTGATGGACACATTCTATTATATATTTGGAATAGAAAAGGAGCGGTCCTGTCTAAAAGAATGCACTTTGGATGGTAGATTAGGAGGCATTTATTGAGAGTAACGAGTACATCAAGCCAACGTGTTTCAGGAGAAAGGACTGTCTCTTCTTCAAGGCTGTTGCTGCACGCTATTAAATGGGAAAAATTTCCACGTCGGTTACATATTTTCTAGGTTTTGGAGGAAAAAAATGACCATGACTGCTGTCATTCCAGGGAATGTTCTTATATATCATTCTTGACAGAATGGATTCAGTCTTTGGTGTATAGGAATACCCAGGAGGCCCGTAACAATAATTCTTTTGTTGGTGTAAGCATTTTATTTTCATTTAATACATTTACTTGTGTTACCTTATATTAAAGCTGAACTGAGTCTAAGCATCGCAAACCAAAAATTATATTTATTTATTTTTTAATATTCAACGCAAACTCACTCATCAGTCCATGTCTCCATGCTTTATTTTGTTGAAAATCACTTTGAAAAACACCCCCTAGTATTTCTAGCTGCAGCCATCTTGAGTTAGGGCAGATGATATATGTAGCATTTACCTCCTGTAATTCATCTGCCCTTAGCTCAGACATACAGGCAGGAGGTGTTCTTAGCTGATAAAGCCTTTCCTCCAGATGAAAGAAAATAAATGTCCATGAAGACTCCTGAGATGTAAGACATTTTTGGCCTAGGCCAGAAACCAGGAAGCAACTGAAGACATACAAAACAAATATTTAAAACAAGTAAATATAATATAAATTCCTATCTATTTGCTGAGGCTAGCAGCATAAGGATTAAAAATAGTTAATGTTGATTGAGAGAGTAAAGTTCCTTTTTAGGGCCAGTTCACACCATATAAACGCCGTCTGGATGCAATTCTGCACACGTTTTTGATGCGTTTTTTTTATGTGTTCCTGGGTACTTTTTTTTTCCTCCTTTTCTTGGGTCATTTGGGGTCCAGGGCGCTTTTGATGCATTCCAGTGCATTTTTTATGCGCTTTACTGTGTTCCATTACAGTTCTGCCCAGGAAAAATTAAGCATGTTCTACTTTTTTTTTTTTTCCTGGAACTGCAAGCACTGGTGTGAACCATGCCATTGACAACCAAGTAACCTACTTTCAGTGCGTTTTGGATGCAGAAAGAAAACAAATTGGAATGCATGTAGTGTGAACCAGCCCATAAACTCCACAGATGTTATCTATATTTTATTTGTTTTGACACATATACATACACCGATCAGCCATAACTTTTTGACCACTGACAGGTTAAGTGAATTGATTATCTACTTGCAATGGCATCTGAAAGTAGGTGGGATATATTGGGCAGCAAAAAGGAAAAAAATTGGTGAATCATGTTTTATTCTACGTTCTGTGGATGGTGGGGCGTTTGTGCGTCGTCTACCTGGGGAAAAGATGGCACTAGGATGCAGCATGGTAAGAAGGCAAGCTAGCAGAGGCAGTGTGATGCTTTGGGCAAAATTCTGCTGGGAAACCTTGGTTCTACCATTCATGTGGATGTTACTTGACATGTACCACCTACCTAAACATTTTCTGATCAAATACAGCCCTTTATGGAAACTATATTGCCTGATGGCAGTGGCCTCTTTCAGCAGGATAATGCACCATGCCACACTGTAAAAATGGTTCAAGAATGGTTTGAGGAACACAGCGAGTTTGAGGTTTTGACTTGGCTTCCAGTTTCTCCAAATCTCAGTTAAATCGAGCATCTGTGGAATGTGATGGAAAAACAAGTCTGATCCATGGAGGCCCCACCTCACAACTAAGGGCCCTTTCACTTTGACGGTCCAATCAGGGTCCGCCTGTCAGTTATTCAGGCAAATCTGTTCAGACCATCCATAGACCTCTATGGACCAGTGGGTGTCAGCGGACAAGTGTCCCCTGGCATCCGCCGATCCTGTATGCCAAAAGCAGACGGATGGCGATTCGTTCCCATCCGTCCGGCAGATTGGATCGGATGACAGTTCAGTGGAAATAGACAGGCAGTCTGTTTCCATCTGACGGCCCCATAGGAAAATGCAGATCCCCCGCTGAGCAAACTGGTCCACTGAAGGGTCGCTCCATCTGAAAGGGGCTTTACAGGACTTAAAGTATCTGCTGCTGTTGGCCTGATGCCAGATACCACAGCATACTTTCAGACATCTAGTGGTGTCCATGCTTCAACAGGTTAGGCCTGCATTGGTTGCAAAAGGGGCTGTTCTGGTGGCAAAAGAGGAACCTACTAAATATTAGGTGGTTTGTCATAAAGTTATGGCTGATCGGTGTATATACACATTCACTTTGTGCAAGCTGACAAATTGGGGAGTTATTTACTAAAGCTGGAGAGTGCAAAATCTGCAGTTCTGCGCTGAATCCAATCACCGTCCAGTTTATATTGCCAAAGCCTAATAGTTTTTAAAAGTTTTATGAAGACTTTTTTTTTTTTTATCATACACAAGATTGTTTCTAGGAATTATATTGAAAACATTTTGTAACAGACAAGATTTTCTAATCTGTTGGATTGCTTTTCTCTCCCAGTGAGCCTCAGCTGGCAATGCATTAGGCAGTGGGAGTGTATTCGGTCACCAGAGATTAGATACCTTATCTGTTAGTTGTCACCTATTTTGACTTTACGCCTCTTTATAACTTGGCAGTAATTGCTGGTAAATCTTTTATTTTTATGTTGCCATCCCAGTGGGTGTGCCCTTACCCAGTCTTTCTGTTGATAATGTTTTAATAGGTTGGTAAGTGGAAGATTCCTATTAATCAGAAGCATATTACACCTCATTAGCTGCGTTACACACTCAGTTAATTTCCCAATTACCCTGTGACAGTAACAAAGCAGCCTGAGTTCTCTGCACTTATTCATCCTGAATTGCCTGTTCCCATTGCTTTATCCATGCCTGAAGTGTATCCACAGCAGCTTTCAGCAAAGCCCAGATGCTTAGCACTATTATTTTTAATGCAGGCAATATGATATTTAAAAATGGTGTTTCCAACTGGAACATTGCTTGCTACAGCTGCATAATATTTGGTTTCCATTGCAACCTGTGAATTGTTAGTTTTTCTAGCATTTGTTGAAATTTCTTGTGAGTAATCATCAATCTTACCTATAGGGACCAGTCATATCACAGTTTATTTTCTGCGTATAAGCTCCTGCAAGTCAAAAATGGCAATTATTATGGAGACGTTGACTTTCTCTGGCTGTTCTAAGGATATGTATCATATTTATGATATAAAGTGAGGGTCCTAAAGTGGTAGAAAACTGGCCACAAAAAAAAAAAAAAGAAATCTTGGCCCCTTGCACGTTTATGCCATAATGTGGCAAATGCACTGCAACAACAGATTTACCTTTCAAATGAAGTCCTCCATTGGCACACTATCACCGCTGCTGAGGCTTTCATCTGCAACCAGTCTTCCTTCTGGGTTCACAGGCTCTGACCATTTGAAAGCCGGGCCATGATGACGTCACTCCTGTGGAAGCAGCATGGCACACTGTGTGCACTGAATGTACGGTGTCACTGTACAGCGGCTATTGCTGATATGAATACCTCCTAAACAGGGCACATTTAAGAGATTATCATTATATGTAAAAGTAAGCCTGATTGTAAGATTACTTGTAGATACAAGTTCAATAGAGAATTAACTACCACTTTAATGTGTAGATTAAAATTCCCCTGTGATGGAGCCTCCCACTGCTTCCGTGCAAGAGAATGGCCACAGAGAGCAATGTCTTACCCTATGGCCCCCCTTTCCCCCCAGACACAAACTAATATTTATCCTAACGTTAACTCTTCCTTAAGTATACTTAAAACCCAACTCCGGTTCTAGCCCTTTCAGGCTCACCACTTTGCAATTCAGCACTGGTCTTCTTCTGGGTTTACCGATGCCCAGCATCCTTTAACCCAAATCCATTAAACACAGGGTGTCAAGGACTGAACCCTAGGGATACAGCCACCTTGGGATTACAAGGGAATTCTGCAGGTAACAGCGCTGACATGATTATGTGACACAATTCTCTGTAGCTTTCTAGACCTCCCTGCCACCAGAGGAAGAAGAGGAACTGTGACATCACTGGACCACCTTTGACCACATTCTCAGAGTGACACAAAAGGTGTCCAAACGGGCTTAAACATTTAATTAATGTACATTAATTTAAAAAAAAAAAGAAGAAGTTGGTTCAGGATTGGTTGTTACAAAACTAGCTTGGGCTCTAAGTCCACAGCCCCGTACACACAGGCCAAATATTGGGTGGTAACAGTCTGTCCAACAGAAATCAGACGATATTCGGCCCATGTGTACAGCAGCCAGTCCAACAGAATCTGGGCGTTCGTCCAGCTTCTGTCAGAGGGGCATGACCAAATAAGGTTGGCTGATTGGCTTCTGATCAGTGCTGATGGGCGGGGCAGTGCCCCTGTCAGAACACAATAGCACAGTGGGGGAGAACGCTGTACAAACTGATAGTGTGTATGGGGCATTCCACTTTTGTTTGTGGTTTTTTTTTGTTTTTTTTATGACATGACTTCTTTCTCCAGTCTATTTGGGAATAAGGGAGGTTTTAAAGCACTAGTCACCTGCTCCTTGCTCCAATGCTGCCTTCCTCATCCTGTTCTGCTGGTTGCTGCTTTTCTTCTCGGATGAATGTCCCCCAATATCATTATTCAGCCACCTCATGTGACCCCAGGCTGTCATGGACAAACCCCCTGTGGAGCAGGATCACGGAGCCTTAAGTTAGTGATGATCTGCATAGAATGGTGCTCATGCTTCCCAACACAATATTCTGCAGTGTGGACTGCCGACACTAGAGAAAAAGGTCCCAACTGATCAGGTTACTGCATGGCAAACCTGGATTTAAAGTCTATGCTATAAAGTATAGAGACTTAGGTACGGGTAGGGGCGCAGAAGTGAAGATGGAGAAAGAGCCAGGATCTCTGTATCAGGGAAGTTGAAAAGTTGCAAGTTCCAAAATATGGGTACAGAAGTATAATGTGCTAAACATACCTGCCAGCCAGAGCTTTCTTTTCTATTGTCCAAAACTGCATTCAGAAGAATCTTCTTAAAATCCTCTGCAGCCTGTGATGTTCAGTCCTGAGTCGCTGTAGGGATAGAGTAGCTGTTGGGACCAGCGCCCCCTAGTCCCGCGGGTGGGAGTGTTTGTGCTGTTCTATTGGGCCGCATATTCACAGTATACAAGCTCTCTCCTGTCCCAGCCACTGAGCTCATCATAGGTGGCAGGTGAGAGTACACACTGCACATGTGCAACCCAAAAGAGTAGGATGGGGCTCCCTTCAGTGACACTAGGAGGTGCTAGTCCCAAAGGCTGCTCCATGCCTACAAAAACTCAGGGCGGAGCCATCGCAGGCTGCAGAGGATTTTAAGGAAATTCTTTTCATTGCAGTTTTGGACAACATTCTTTAAAGTTAAAGCAGGGTTGGGCAATTATTTTTCCCAAGTGGCCATATGAGAAACTAGGACTGTTGTGGAGCGCCAAGCAAAGGTTTAGCATATAGCAAAAAAAAAATGTTGCTTAAACCAGCAGCCATAGGTGAACAACACTGGACTTGGAAGGTCCATAAGTACGTAAACATATAGAAAACAAATATCTGGTGCTGGGAATAATAGCTACAGCTGCTTATGAAATGGTGTGCACACTCACGATTAATAGAAGCAATAGTGAAGAAATTGTTGGTTACAATGTTGGTGTAGGACAGGCTGGTATAAGTAGTGAGGGAGCTGATAGGGGCTAATAATTAAGGGTCAATTCACACTGACTTGTGCTAAAATGTAGAGAAAATGGATGTACATTTCCATCAATTTTAGTCACGTAGTCGATTGACACACATTTTGATGTCCGTTGACATGCATTCTAGTGTGCGTTAAAGCATATTGCATTTTCATGGAATATCCTGTTCATTGTGTTGACTTCCGCTTACGTCCGTTGTGTTGTGCTAAAATGCATACCTGTTGCATCTTAATGCAACGCAGGTCAACGTAGGGTTTTGGTGAATGGGACACATTGCAAATTATTGTTTTTCAGATGTCCTTATGTTGATCTGCGTTTTACAGCTGCGCTAAAATGCAGATCATGCATCATATGGAGCTAATTTAGCCATTACGGGACTATGCATACCTCAATACTTGGTCCACCATATTTAATATGAGATCTTTGGAGTGTGGTGCTTTATTGTTTTGTATGTTTTTAAGATGTTTTTCATTAAAGAAGTTGTTCATTAATTTTTTGACCACTGTTTATTATTAATAAGAACAGGTGTACTTCGGTTTACTATTTAATGCGTTCTACGGAATTTTCGTATTGCGAAAAATTCGTAAACTGAAACGTGGTTTCCCATAGGAATGCATTGAAAACCAATTAATTCGTTCCGGAGGTCAGATAAAAGTAAAAAAAAAAAAAAAAGTATTTTATCTGTTCAAAACTTTTTATAAAGTGCACTTTAAAGGCTTAAATACTGTACAGGGACATGATTAAAAATTAATTAGTAAATGCAGTGAAAACCAATTAATCTGTTCCAGAGGTCAGAAAAAGTCAAAAAAAGTCTTTTATCTGTTCAAAACTCTTCATAAAGTGCACTTTAAAGGCATAAATACTGTACAGGGACATGAGTAAAAACGAATTTGTAAATGCACTGAAAGCCAATTAATCCGTTCCGGAGGTCAGAAAAAAGTAAAAAAAAAAGTCTTATCTGTTGAAAACTCTTTATAAAGTGCACTTTAAAGGCATAGTACTGTTGTCAGGAATGGACTGGCCAGCAATGGTGGGACTCATCTGCCTTTTGATCTGCAGTACCAGGGCTGGCCAGCGGGTGCTCCCAGCAATCAGAGACTCAACTTTGCAGCCAGCTAACACCTGGAACTGATTATGCTGGGGTATTTAAGGGATGGCCAGACCCACAGACTCTGCCTTGGTGTGTGTTTGTCCTGGGCCCTGTATCTGTCCTGCATCCTGTTTCTGTTCCTTTGCTGACCCTCTGTACTACGCTGCTTGCTACCTGTTCTGATCCCTGGCTTGTGACCCTGACCATCCCTCTGCTTGACCCTCTGTACTACGCTGCTTGCTACCTGCTGAACCTGGCCTGTGACCCCGACCATTCTCCGCTTGCTCCCCCTGTACCTACCTGCCCAATTGATATTGACCCGGCCTGCCTGACGACGCTTGCTTGTATGTACTGTTATCTGTGGGTGGTTGGTTGGGTTTGTTTGCACTGTATTATGTTTAGTATTGCACTGCGTTTATGTTTGTATTGTTAGTGTTAATAAATTATATTGTTTATCCCATATCTGAAGTCTGCGTTTCCCTGCGTCAGTCACACATCTCTGGTCATACCTGGGAGCCCTGACATTACACCAAGGCCAATCCTGACCAGAAGTGGCTGCACAGGGAAGCCATCTTGGTTTGTTGATGGGAAGGATGGATCTGGATGAGGTTGAGTATTTATCTCTGCTAGTGTTTGATGACAGGGAGTATGCTTATCAAACTCTGAAGGAGTATCCCCGGGATGAACTGCTAGAATGTATACGGCTCACTCATGTTCTAGTAGATCAGGGCACAGAGTTCTCTGAGGTGCAGCCTTTGATTGAGGTTTGTGCAGAGTTGGTTTCATCTGGTTCCCCCGAATGCAGGGATGAATTTTTGCCACCATTTAGTGCAGACCAGGTAGAGTCCCTGGTGTGGTTATTAGAGGATGATGTGGGTTACTTTCTGGAGCGTTATTCCACATGTTCACCACAGACACTAAGAGTTTGTATAAACGCAGTGCAGTCATTGACCAGACAGGCTTTGTGTAAGCTCAGCTTTGTTCAACCCCTACTGCAGACATGGACAGACTTGTTGCACCCAGCCTCAGTCAGCTTACAAAGACCCAGTCCTGCTTCTAACTCTACTCCTGTATTCCCAACAGCTCCTCCAGTTACAGCCCAGTATACTTGGCTATCTACCGCATGTCAGTACCCTGTTCCCACTCGCTGCACCTATCCTGCCTTTAACCCTGTAAAAAAGCCCTCTGTAGCAACTGCTCCCTCTCCTGTTCCATCCTCCAGTTCTTCTCTGTCTCCAGCTGCTCCATTCGTTTGCAGACCTGCGTTTACTTGCAGTGCTCCAGTAGTTAAAACCAGAAAAAAGCGAAAATTCTTTCCAACCAATACCATCCTGCCAGTATCCAAACTGGTGAACCTGCCTTCCGTGGTTCAGCCTGAAGCCTCTACTCGGCCTGAAGCCTCTACTCGGCCTGAAGCCTCTACTCGGCCTGAAGCCTCTACTCGGCCTGAAGCCTCTACTCGGCCTGAAGCCTCTACTCGGCCTGAAGCCTCTACTCGGCCTGAAGCCTCTACTCAGCCGGACGCCGGCATTCAGCCTGATGCCTCTACCCAGCATGATGAACTGATCCAGCCTGATGATCCTATTAGGCCAGTTGACTCGATGCCCGCTGTTGATCCAGATGATCCGGTACCTGATCCGGTGCTCGCTGTCGTGCCAATTGACTCAGAGCCCGCTGTCGTATCTGGTGACTCGGTGCCCACTGCCTTGCCAGATGACGCGGTGCCCGCTGGCGAGCCAAATGACCTGATGCCTGGTGACCCAGTGCCCGCTGTCATACCTGGTGACCCGATGCCCGCTGGCGAGCCAGACGATCCAATGCCTGGTGACCCGGTGCCCACTGCCTTGCCAGATGACGCGGTGCCCGCTGGCAAGCCAAATGACCTGATGCCTGGTGACCCAGTGCCCGCTGTCGAGCCAGACAATCCGGTACCTGATGACCCGGTGCCCACTGTCATGCCTGTTGATTTAAAGCCCACTGCCTTGCCAGATGACGCGGTGCCCGCTGTTGAGCCAAATGATTTGATGCCTGGTGACCCGATGCCCGCTGTCCAGTCAGACGATTCAATGTCTGACCCAGTGCCCGCGGTCATACCAGTTGACTCGGAGCCCACTGCCTTGCCAGATGATGCGGTGCCCGCGGTCAAGCCAAATGACCTGATGCCGGGTGACCCGATGCCCGCTGTCCAGCCAGACGATCCAATGTCTGACCCAGTGCCAGCGGTCATGCCAGTTGACTCGGAGCCCACTGTCGTGCCAGATGACTCGGCGCCCGCCGCTCTGCCTGAGGGCCCGAGACCTGTCGCTCCACCTGGGGGTCCGAGACCTGTCGCTCCATCTGGGGGTCCAGCGCCCGCCGCTTCGCCTGGGGGCCCGAGACCTGTCGCTCCGCCTGGGGGCCCGAGACCTGTCGCTCCACCTGGGGGTCCGGCACCTGTCGCTCCGCCTGAGGGCCCGAGACCTGTCGCTCCGCCTGGGGGCCCGATGCCGGTCGCCCCGCCTGGGGGCCCGGTGCCGGTCGCCCCGCCCGGGGGCCCGGTGCCTGCTGCTCCGCCCGGTGACCCGCTGCCTGCTGCTTCGCCTGGTAATCCGATGTGCCTCTGCCCGGAGTCCAGCCCGATGTGCCTCTGCCCGGAGTCCAGCCCGATGTGCCTCTGCCCGGAGTCCAGCCCGATGTGCCTCTGCCCGGAGTCCAGCCCGATGTGCCTCTGCCCGGAGTCCAGCCCGATGTGCCTCTGCCCGGAGTCCAGCCCGATGTGCCTCTGCCCGGAGTCCAGCCCGATGTGCCTCTGCCCGGAGTCCAGCCCGATGTGCCTCTGCCCGGAGTCCAGCCCGATGTGCCTCTGCCCGGAGTCCAGCCCGATGTGCCTCTGCCCGGAGTCCAGCCCGATGTGCCTCTGCCCGGTGTACCGCTGCCCGGAGTCCTGCCAGGTGTGCCAGTCTTTGATATCCCGCCAGTTACCAGACCCGGGCGGTGGAACATTTTTCCCAGCTAGGACTGTTTGGAGCGTCCTGAGGCCGCTCCTTGAGGGGGGGGGGTACTGTCAGGAATGGACTGGCCAGCAATGGTGGGACTCACCTGCCTTTTGATCTGCAGTACCAGGGCTGGCCAGCGGGTGCTCCCAGCAATCAGAGACTCAACACCTGGAACTGATTATGCTGGGGTATTTAAGGGATGGCCAGACCCACAGACTCTGCCTTGGTGTGTGTTTGTCCTGGGCCCTGTATCTGTCCTGCATCCTGTTTCTGTTCCTTTGCTGACCCTCTGTACTACGCTGCTTGCTACCTGTTCTGATCCCTGGCTTGTGACCCTGACCATCCCTCTGCTTGACCCTCTGTACTACGCTGCTTGCTACCTGCTGAACCTGGCCTGTGACCCCGACCATTCTCCGCTTGCTCCCCCTGTACCTACCTGCCCAATTGATATTGACCCGGCCTGCCTGACGACGCTTGCTTGTATGTACTGTTATCTGTGGGTGGTTGGTTTGGTTTGTTTGCACTGTATTATGTTTAGTATTGCACTGCGTTTATGTTTGTATTGTTAGTGTTAATAAATTATATTGTTTATCCCATATCTGAAGTCTGCGTTTCCCTGCGTCAGTCACACATCTCTGGTCATACCTGGGAGCCCTGACAACTGTACATGGACATGATTAAAAAAAAATTGTAAATGCATTGAAAACCAATTAATCCGTTCGTATTGTGAAAAAAATTTGTAAACCGAAGCATTTTTTTCAATGGCTTTTCATTCGTAAACGGAAAATTACGTTAACCGAAACATTTGTAAACGGAGGTACGCCTGTATGCCAAAAAGCCATGAGTCCTGGTAGAATCCATTAACCAATCCTTTTAGTTTGGTTTGCATACAGGTGTTTGGGGATTCCCGGACTATCTTTTTGAGACCTTGAGGCTTTTTTCCTGGGAGATTTCATAAAATGCAGATCAACACACTGATGTTAATTGGCCATAAATGATCTGCCATTCTGAGTGCTGATATGTGGCTGAGACTCAGGGAGATAACTGGCAGAGCTGCAAACACTGTGACTGGAAGGAGAGAGCCTGAGATTGATACAGTGGGGAATTTTTTCAGATCCTGACCTGGAGTGGCTTCTGGGGTTTGCAGTGTGCAGGCAGCAGAGTGGCAGGACAGCATCACGATATCTCCTAGGCAGAGCTCTCCCACCAGAACCGAGTCTCACTGCTGTACCAATCAGCTCTTTAGGCTCTCTCCTTCCTGTTCTTGCAGCTCTCTACACATCTGTTAGCACCTCTGTGAGCCTGGCAGCTTCCTCAGTGAGTAAGCTGACAGGTACAGAGAGGCATGTTGACAATGGAGGGATCATGGGCTGGACAGGGACAGCCAAAGGGCTGGTTGTGGCCCTGGGTCTGCAATTTGCCCAGGTCTGATATAAAGTGAGCCCTGGCTGAAAGGTAGGTTTAAGCATGCTATGCTGCTGTACCAATATGGGACTTTTTGGTAAAGGAAAACTTTATTTTTATCTCAATAAATGTTTATCCTTATCTCAGTACATGTGATTTTGCTTTCTTTTAACCTCAATAGACGTTACAAGGACACTGCATTTCTGGCAAGATCAACAGGTATTTTCTGCACTTGCTGAAAATTGTCTTAGCCTGAAAAAAAACTAATGAAGCCACCACATCTAAGACCTGGAAAGCTACAATTTTTTTTTTTTGGTTTCTGGGTTTATATATGCCTTACTCTGAGAATAATTAAACCCCCCACCCCCACATAAGCAACACATACTGTTTTTAGCTTAATTTATGTTAGAGAAATTAAATATTTTAAAACGTAAAAAGAAAAAAAAACATTTCCAATTATACCACAGACAGTACAAAAAGGTCAGTCACAAAGCATTTCAAAGAAATGTGTTTAAAGCCGTAAGATATTGTAAATGCATGTAATTCAGCTTATAAGCGTACACTGTTCAAATTCGGTGGCTTCCCTGCTTGGTTAATGTGTCTTTCTGTTTGTCACAGTATGCAGTCTGGAGCCATAAGCATATCATCGCTCTCAGCAAGCTTCTTATTCACTTGTCTGTGCTTCTGTTTTCTAAGATATCAGTAGTCAGGCTTTGAGTTACTGAGCTGTCAATGCAAGATGCTTAAATGCAAAGCTTCCCAAAAATATTTCTATTGCCGTTATGTTGTGTTTTTATGTACTAACACCCATTACATAGCAAGCCTTTTTCTTCCTTTGACTTGCTAGCAAGAAGTAGGTAGCTTATGAATTAAAAGTATCCCATTACATGAAACAAGATTTAAAGTATTTCTTCTCTTTAGATATTTTGTATGTCGAGATTGACTGTCAGTCAGTCCATCTCTGGTATGAATACTGTATATTTCAGTTTTAAGTTAACTGCTTCCTGACCGCCCTATAGCAGAAATACTGCTACATGGTGGCACGGGTGTGCAAAATCACGTATGTATACGTGATTTTGCATTACTGGGTAGGGGGCATACGCAAGCCCTACCCGCGCTGCCATCCGTGGCCACGGCTGTCAATCGTGGCTGGTGACTACTCAGCGGTGCCCGGTGATTATCAAGGATCTCCAACGTGGAGGAGAACTGTTTTGTTTACTAACAGTTCTCCTCCCTGTCAACTCGGGCACACTGCACAGCACAGCCATCTAAAGCAGTATGCTTACAGTGAAGCACACAGACACAGCCCCATAGTAAAACACTCCCTGCACACAGTTAACCCTTTGATCGCCCCTCATGTTAACCCCTTCCTGCCCAGTGCCATTAGTACAGTGTCAGTGCTTTTTTTTTTTTTTTTTTTTTTTTTTTAAGCTTTGATCACTGTATTGGTGTCATTGGGGATGTCAGTGACACCAAGTCGGTTCCCCCCAGTGTCAGAATGCTCGCCGCAGTCCCGCTATAGGTCGCTAATTGCTGCCATTACTAGTAAAACAAATGTAAAAATTAAAACATATCAGTATATATACCGCCTTCCTGTTTTTGCAGCTCTCTACACATCTGTCAGCACCTCTGTGAGCCTGGTAGCTTCCTCAGTGAGTAAGCTGACAGGTAAACACTATAACTTTTACATAAACCAATCAATCTATACGTATTGGGATTTGTTTTTAGCAGAGACATGTAGCAGAATACATTTTGGCATAAATTTATGATGAAATTTGATTTTTTTACTGGACATGTTTAATTTTTTTTTTTTTTTGTAGCGTAAAAAAATTAAAACTGCACAGGCAATCAAATACCACTGAAAGAAAGCTCAATTGTTGGGAACAAAAAGGACGTAAATTTCATTTGGGTGCAGCGTTGCATAACTGCGCAATTGTCTGTTAAAATAATGCAGCGCCGCAACGGAAAAAATGGCCTGGTCAGGAAAGGGGGTAAATCCTCAGGAGGACAAGTGATTAAAGCTGCAGGAAGTCTTTTAGTGTTGCAATTCAAGCAGACTCGACCTGCAGGTTTGAACTTCTTCAAATAGTGATTAGTGTTAAAACAGAATTATCACAATTTTTACATTACTACATTTTTCAGTGCTACTTCAGCTGTAGTAGTGCGATTTCAAAGCTGCATTCGGTGTGAACCAGGGCTTAATGAAGGTTGGGGCACTCCAAAATTGCAGCTAGCAATACAGGGCACCTAGGGAGATGGGACATAAACCTTCATGTACTTGTCACATGGGGAGCTTAATAATGTAAAAAATACAGTATATGGCCAAATTTAATCAAGACGGAAGGACAATAGCAGTATTTCAGTGCTATGAAAAAGTATTTGCCCCTTCCTGAATTTTTTTTTGCTTGTTTGTCAGTTTTAAATGATTCAGATTATCAAACAAATTTTAATATTGCACAAAGATAACCTGAGTAAATACAAAATGCAGTTTTTAAATTATTTAATTTATTAATAGAAAAGCTGTCCAAACCCACCTGGCCCTATGTGAAAATATAATTGCCAGTCCCTTCCTCGCTAAATCATGAATGAACTGTGATTAACCACATTTTTTGGAAAACGAAGTTAAATTACACTTGCCACGCCCAGGCCTGATTACTGTCCCTTTAAATAGAAGCTGTCTGAAAAGTGCAGCACGCTAAAAGATGTCAAAAAGCAACACATGCCACGATCTAAAGAAATTCAAGAACAGATAAGAATCAAAGTACTTGACATGTATCAGTCTAGAAAGTGTTACAAAGCCGATTTTAAGGCTTTGTAACTCCAGCCAACCACAGTGAGAGCCAATATCCACAAATGGAGAAAACTTGGAACAGTGGTGAACCTTCCCAGGAGTGGCCAGCCTACCAAAATTACTCCCAAGAGCTCAACAAAGACTCATCCATAAAAGAATCCAGAACAACATTTAAAGAACTGCAGGCCTCACTTGCCTCAGTTAAGATCAGTTTTTATGGTTCAACAATAAGAAAGAGACTGGGCAAAACTGGCATCCATGGGAGAGTTCCAAGGTGAAAGCCACTGCTGACCAAAAAGAACACAAAGGCTCATCTCACATTTGCCAGAAAACATCTTGATTATATTAAAGTGTTCCTAAACCCAGGACCCTACATTCACTATATCTGGTCTCCCACAGTACACACAACATGGAAATAAACTGCTAAATACCTTTTCTCATCAGCAGTTAGAGCAGTCTTTTTACGTCTATCATTGTCCAGCAGAGCTTGTAGGAGGAGTTTTCATTTTCCCCAGATCCCCTGACCCTCTGTCTGGACAGTGCTGATTGGCCCTGTGCTGATCACATGCACTCTCTCAAGGAAAAAAAAAAACTCTAGCAATACACACCAAACTGAGCATGTGCAGAGTGCCCCCAAGGCTCTGTTCTACTAGCAGATGGATTGGGGACAGTAGAAGAAGAGGAGAATCAGAGAAGACAGGATCAAACATCCTTTTTCACAATGCAGAGGAGTAACCCCTTTGGTTACACAGCGAGTATAACAAACATGCTTTACTGCATATATAGATTCTACTGTTGTGGATTTAGTAACACTTTAAAAACTTTGGGCAAAAATTCTGTGGACTGATGAGACAAAAGTTGAACTTTTTGGAACGTGTGCTTCCCGTTACATCTGGCGTAAAACTAACACAGCAATTCATAAAGTGAACATCATACCAACAGTCAAACGTGGTGGTGGTAGTGTGATGGTCTGGGGTTGCTTTGCAGCTTCAGGACCTGGATAACTTGCCATAATTGATGGAACTATGAATTCTGCACTCTACCAGAAAATCCTGAAAGAGAATGTCCGGCCATCAGTTCCTGACCTCAAGTGCACTTGGGTTATGTAGCAGGGGGTTTAGTGGGCAATGACTTTTTCACATAGGGCCGGGCAGGTTTGGACAGCGTTTTTCTCTTAATAAATGAAATCATTACTTAAAAAATACTTTTTATTTTCACTCGGGTTATCTTTGTGTAATATTAAAATTTTTTTGATGATCTGAATCATTTAAGTGTGTCAAATATGCAAAAAAAAATCAGGAAAGGGCAAGTTCTTTTTCCACAGCACCGTAATACTGCTATTAGCTTCCAGTCTTGAACAAATTTGGCCATGTACAGTATGTATTTGATTTTTGTTTTCTGTGCTATTTGATGTAATTTGCCTTTCATACATATTTTAGACCTGGTTGCTAGACCATTCATTTCAACAATCTTTCCAGAAGATTGCTATGGAGATGTTTTTATCATGTAAAGCCTCCCTTGTGTGGACGCTGGAAATACCTCTGATTCCTGCTGGGTGCAAACATCTTGGATGTGATGTCAGCAGCCCCAGGAGACTGTCAGTCAAGTGACAAGTGACATCCTGTAGTATTCTCCTTTTGCTTCTCCCCAGGCAGGTAAATTTAATTTAGGGAAGTGAGTTGAGTGACGGAGGATTTGGTAGGGAAATGACTCTTTCTGGAGTAGTTAAATTCTCTTACATTTTTCTATGCTTTTTACCTGCAAACTTTTAAGTTGTTTAACCACTTTCCGTCCGGCCCATGTAGATAAACAGCCGGACGTGAGCTCTGCCAAAGCAGGTGGACATTTCTAAACGTCCCCCCCCGCAGCCATTTTGTATGGCTCTATTCACACCGTCCCCACACCAGAAATGTGCAGGACCCTTTTTTGGTCCGCACTAGAATCGGATTGCATGGGTATTCACACCTATGCGATCCGATTCTGCAGATCGCACCGCATTTTGCAGACCGATGTCGCCGTGTTGTTAACATACACACCCACATCGGTTTGTATGAACAGGGTGAGATTGTAATACGGTGTGGAATTCGCACCACTTCAGTGTGAACCAGGGCTTAAACTGCCAGGTTGCAAGACTTCTGACCCTCTCTGTCTGGACTTTGACTAAAATATCAGTTTTGGTTTGACTGATCCTTCAGTATGAAAGTGGTTCTTATTAGATACTGGTTTCTAATTTTCATCTTTTCTTTTTCAGCCATAAAACAGACCTCAGTATTGATTTCCTACGACTTTTACATTTGTATATTGTATGTTTTCTTTATGTTTGCACACTATATTGCTTTATAACATTTTGCTTTATATAATTCAGAGTATTTTATGTATTTCTAGAAATGATTTTGACTTGCTCTTTCTCTAGGACTGATATAAATGTTTACAAGCTTTGTGACTCCTAGGCTTTCCTGTTGTGTGAGGCCTTTTGTATTAAGGCTCCATGCACACTAGAATTTTTAAACTCCTAGAAGCTGTTATCATCATTTGTTTTTCTGCTCTTAGAAGCAAAATAGTATTATCCTATGTGTTCATGCACATTATTTTAGGCTAATAATGTTTTTAAAGCTTCAGCATTTAGGAGCAGAAAAAAACATTTTTTTGTAGAGTTTTTGGGAGCGTTTTTTTGGCAGAAAAAACTGAGCACTACTAAAATGCTCCTAACAACTTTTTTTCTAGTTGTTTTTTTTTTCTTGTACTGTAAAAACGCTAATAAAACGATAGCGCTCCTAAATGCTTCTAAAACGCCATTACAAGCCAGAACAAAAAATGCTATCATCAGTGTTTTTCATGCATTTTCTATTTCTAGTGTTATTTGAGCCTATAACACCGCTAGTGTGCATATGGAGCCTTTATCGTGCTATATATGCTGGATTTTGGCAGTTATCAGACATTCGGCAGTGAATTAGGAAAGACCAACATTGTGGTCATTATTTTCTTGTTCATGTCATGTAATTCTTTAGTTTTTTTTCTTTCTTGTAACAAATTCAGACATTGTTAAATTCATGCTGATCATTTTTTGTTAGTGCTTATACTTTATTGTATGTTGTAACTTTTGCTTCCAATATTTAATATTTACTTCTTTCCTTCCTCCTGGCAGGTGGTTGCCAATGCTGTTGCTGCTCTCTCTGAAATCAGCGAGTCTCACCCCAACAGTAACCTCCTTGATCTGAATCCCCAAAACATCAACAAATTGCTGACTGCCTTGAATGAATGCACTGAATGGGGGCAGATCTTTATTCTTGACTGTCTATCAAACTACAATCCAAAAGATGAGAGGGAGGCACAAAGGTAAGGGGATATTTTATAATTAGTATTTGTACTTTATTTTTCAACTTGCAGGCATATATATTATGTTTGGTATTTATGTGTCACATTTGTTCTTTATAACCAAGGAACCTTTGTTGTATTTGTACAGTATCTGTGAGCGTGTCACTCCTCGCCTGTCTCATGCCAACTCCGCTGTTGTCCTTTCTGCTGTTAAAGTTCTGATGAAGTTTCTGGAACTTCTGCCTAAAGACTCTGATTACTACACTATGCTGCTCAAGAAATTGGCACCTCCTTTGGTTACTCTACTTTCTGGGGAGCCAGAGGTCCAGTATGTGGCTCTAAGAAACATCAATCTGATTGTCCAAAAAAGGTAATACCGATGATGTATTTCGCATGCATTTAGGCTTTGTTGCAAAGGTGTTTTTTTTTTAATTTAGAAAATTGAACCCCAGCCTTCAATAATGACACCTTATAAACTCAATCCTCTGAAGCAACAGCCAGAATCCTTTCATATTCACATTTGTTGGCCATGCCTAAAATTTGAGGAACCCCCACTATATGTTTATCATGTGTTCCTGCATACCTAAAATAATTTTTAAAAACTGTGTACCTTCCTAGTTTCTTTGATGCAGGATTACACATAGGACTCTAGCTTAAACTTGTATTGTTCAGGTTAACTTGCAAGGAACATATCTAGAGTCAAATTGGATTAAAGGTGCATTACCATACAATGTACCACCCAAACCTTTAGACCTTTACCATTTCTTAGGGCCGACAGTGTGCAGATCCAGTTTAAGCCTGGGTTCACACTGATGTGGTGCAGAATTCTCACTGGTTTCTGTGCGATTTATGCACTGCATCATGATCGCACCCCGTTCATGCGAACTGCTGCGGGTGTTTATGTTAGGTTAACAACACACTGAAATCGGTTTGCAAAACGCGGTGTGATGTGCAGTATTGGATCGCATGGGTGTGAATACCCATGCAATCCAATTCTGGTGCGGACAATAAAAAGGGTCCTGCACTATTTTGGTGCGGAGGCGGTGCGATCTGAGCCATACAAAATGTATGGCTCAAATTGCACCGCACAGAAATCACATGTGATTTGCACAGGAATGCAGTGCGGTTCCTGTGCGATTCACATGCGATGTGCCGCACTGCATCAGTGTGAACCCAGGCTAAAACCGATAAAGATCTGCCCACACAGTGCAGACATGGTATATAGTAGCAAACATAACTCCCCAGCCCTCTCATAAACAGGGCTTTCTTTGGGAAACAGACCTGCACAGGGTAGCCCAAGGAAAGTGAAATGTGTCATATGTGCAACATACTCTACATCAATGCATGTAAATTGCATTTAAGAAATCGTGAATGGGAACACTCACCAAACGAGATTTGAAGGGGACTTTAGGATCATCAAGGGAAGGACAGCTCTTTATTTGTTACAGCAGCAATCTGTTTCTTTACTGGCAAAAGCCAGGAACTACTTTAATGTTTACGTAGCTTGAATGTGTAATATTTCCATTTATTGACCTTTTTCTTCACTTGTGTAATCCAGGCCAGAGATTCTGAAGCAAGAAATTAAGGTCTTCTTTGTCAAATACAATGATCCAATTTATGTGAAATTGGAGAAACTGGACATAATGATACGGCTGGCGTCACAAGCCAACATCGCTCAGGTTAGTGTAACCTTGTTATCAAGTACTGTTCTCAAATGTTTCAGGTCATCATTTCATGCTTTTATTCATAATAGCTTTTTTTCCACCTGTAGGGAAAACTATGATATTGAACATCATGCAGGGAAGAGGAATATAATGCTATGTAATATATGCCACTGACCGCTTCAAAATTGTAGATTTCAGATGCTCCATATCTAGGTTATTATTTGGAATAGACCTTCAATTTAAACCTTGTGTTCCAACCATGCAGATATAACCGTTTTTTTCTTGTCAAGCTGCTTTGATTTTAAGGGGGAAAAAGAAAACTAGCCTCTCTTTGTGCTAGAGGCACTTCAATCACAATCTTAGACGTTGACAATACAAAAACTTGAACCAGGAAACATAGGTTTGGAAGGTACAATTTTTTCTATGGCATCAATGTCATAGCTCTGGATTTTGAGTCAGTCTACAGCAGTGTCTCAACCTTATTAAGACTAGGGTCTGGTATTTTTTCTAAA
The DNA here is from genome assembly GCF_062004578.1 of Staurois parvus. NCBI lineage: Eukaryota > Metazoa > Chordata > Amphibia > Anura > Ranidae > Staurois > Staurois parvus. The sequence continues at coordinate 4,776,732 of NW_028317968.1, read as the reverse complement.
ACCTTCCATGCCCTAATATTAAAAAAAAAAAGTTTATACTTGTACAATGAAAGTATTGTAATACAAAATATGTACTGAAATGCTCAAAGATTCTGGGCGAGGTTGGGTGTCTTTATGAAAGCGATGGGGGTTCTTTAGGGAGTTAGAAGACTCTACAGTAGACTTGATGGTCCTGTAGAGGATAAGGTTTCTGGAGGGTGTTGGGGGCAACTTTGGGCAATTGGGTCTCTCTAGGAGGCTATGAGTATTGCAGGGATGCTGTGGGACACTGTAGGGTTTTGTGGGGGATGGGGAACACTGTTGATGGTTGGGGGCTCTATAGGGGAGGCTGGAGACTTTGAAGCATGCAGGGGGCACTGCAAGGCATCAGGTGGTGCTATGGGAGGTGGGACCACTGTGGGTGCTGAGAGCTTTCAGGAGGTCTGGGGAGTGCTGTTGGAGGCTGAGGGGCACTTCAGCCACTATGGGAGGTGGGGGGCACAGTCCGAGCTAGAAGGCACTGTGGTAAGTTGGGGGGTCTGCAACTGATTTGAGGCCTAGAAGGAGGCACACAACAGGTCTGCGTGGAAACCTGTAGTCTAAAGTGTGTTTGATAAAAACATGTTGTAGATTTACTATTCTATATCTACTGGGGCATTTTGTATGTGAAACAAACTCTGTGGCTCAAATTTACCAGAGCTCTGGAAACAGTGCTGATACTCAGCTGCAACCAGTGGAAAAATATACTTAGCATTAAAATACACCTTTAATGGTGGAACTTTCTGATAGTCTGGATGCATTATACATATGCGTTCTTTAAAGAGGGAGTGTTTTGCAATAGTGAACATATACAATGTAGTGTGTCAGGAAAAAAAATTTCAGAAAATGAGGCTCTTGTTTTTTGAGAGACATTTTGTAACAGTGTATAGCAATAGTAATAATAATAGTGGTAATGTAATATTTTGGTCATGGATGCTATAATTAAATACCTCTAATACCCAGCAATGAACTTGTTAGGGATTCGGGTATGACCAGAAATGTGTGGACTGACACAGGGAAGTAGCAGGCTTCAGGAACACAGGCGTAGTCAGGGCTGGAGAGGTGGAATGGTCAGGCAGGCCGTTAGGTACTGTCAGGCACTGCCCAGCAGGATCTCTAGTACCCACAGAACGGGATTCCCCAGGGCGTGGAGTCTAAACCCCAGTCTGCCTTTTCACCAGAGCCCCTGATGGTGGGGATGGACTTGGCGCAGGACTGAGACCAGGTCACGGCCCCTGAGTGCACCCAACTGTGGTAGAGGGGTCCGCCAAGGGTATGTACCGTGGTAAAGCCTGACGTGAAGAGGATGGCAGACCTGGTAAAAGGGACAGATCCGTGCGGGATGGATGGATCGTCTGGGTAGCGTCAGGCGTAGTCAGGCAGGCCAGGTCAGCAACGTGCGGGCAGCGAGGTACCGGAGGAGCAGGCAGAGAATAGTCAGGGTCACAAGCCGGGTTCAGTAACTAACGGGCAGCGCGGTACAGAGGATCAGGCAGAAGGATGGTCAGGCAAGCCAGGGATCAAGCAGGAGAAGTCAGCAGAGGTCAGGATCAGGCAGGGTCGGCAACAAATCAGATAGTCAGCAGAACAGGAACACAGGATACCAGGTACAGGGGCTCATGGGAAACAATACACCAAGGCACTGATCACAGGCCTGGTCCTACTTAAATACACCTCCTGCAATCAGCTTCAGCTGATGGCTGACTGCAGGAGTGAGCTTCTGGTTGCTGAGAGCACCCGCTGGCCAGCCCTGGTACTGCAGCCCACACGGCAGGTGAGTCCCACCATCAGTGGTGAATCCATTCCTGACAGAACTATCCTCGTAGTCTTTTCTTCACTATAAAAGAGAACCCCACTGACCTGCAACACTTCAGTGATGGTAGCTAATGAGCAACATAGAGTCCACTACAACCCCTAGCTCATGGCAGCCATTAGCACATTATTACATTTTGGAATAACTATCCAGTTCTCCAGCAGCAACTTGGCACAGGAGTGTAATAGTGTAATATTGCAATGGTAAAACAAAAGCGGTGCTGTTACAGCACTCTTTAGCGAATAAAGGGGGGCAAGGTTCCAAATAAAATAGTAGCAAGTTGTTTTTCAGAGCTGTGATCTTACTACCAGGAATTGTACAGCCCTATGTTCACAAAACCTTAAAGCTTTCAAGTATGAATGTTGAATAAAAAACACTTTCTTTGGTACTATTCTGTTGTTCGTACCCTTCATTGCAGGCAGTACAAGCTTCTCCCAGCCCTCCATTTTAGGGACAGTATGTTGCTAGTGTTTAGTACATAAAAGAGAGAGATCTTTAGTCTATTTTGTGATCTATCACTTGGATTATTAATTTTAAAAAAAATCTGTCCTTCAGTCCATCTGCAACATGCCTTTATCGAGTGTTGGCCAATCAGCATATTTGTGTACAGTGAAATTTTTAGTATATATTCATTTCATGTAGCTTCCTTCATTCAGTAGCAGAGAGCTTTTCATAAACATGGGAGCCAAACCATGGATTTATATGGCCTTTCTTTCTTGTCTGGCAGGTACTTGCTGAGCTGAAGGAGTATGCTACTGAAGTAGATGTTGACTTTGTCAGGAAGGCAGTCCGTGCCATTGGAAGATGTGCCATCAAAGTTGAAGTAAGACGGTCAAATTCCTATATATGCTTGTGCTTTGTCATATTCCAGTATATGCTTGTGCACTGAATATGCACTGACGGATCTTTGATCACTTCTGATGAGAGATAAGAGCTCTGCGACTTTCATTCAGCACATGCAGTTTTTTCAATAACTTGGAGTTTCGCTGTGTTCTGTTTTTATTATGAAAAGAGAACATCGAAACTGGGAAATCTTTGTTACAAAGCAAGAAACGTTTACTACTCCCAAATGTTTCTTGCTGATTGTTACCCAACCTAAAAATTCAAAAGGCAAGCCTCTTAATGCATACCACCACAAGAGGAGTGTGAAGGAAGGCCATCTTTCTACCAGCTGTAAACCAACCTAATCAAAAGTGTTTGCTTTTAAGTTATATTCAAAAGAACAAAGATCTGAAATTTAACCTAAAAACAAACCTTTATTACGTTGTAAATTACTAGTCCTTAGATGTTGTGACTGCATTATATTACTTTTTCAGGCAAAGTACATTTTCTGCAAGTACAAAAACAAAATGCGTTAATCCTATTAGAAAATGTATGCTCTTGTATCTTCAATGCACTAAGGTGAAAAATCCAACATTGTTATTTGTTCTGTTGTTGCTGTAATATAAGGGATTTATATAGTGCCAACCATTTCTACAGCACTTTACAAAATTAAGAGACAGTACAGTTACAATCCAATTAAAGAAGGGTTCAGAGGGCCCTCCTCAAGAGCTTACAATCTCAAGGGAGAGGCAAGTGGTACAAAGAGTAATGACTGTGGAGGGACGAGTTGTAAAATTCCAGTTTTGTTTTTGGAGGGGAAGATTTATTTAAAGTAATGTTTTAATGAGATTTAAATTCTACACCACAGTCATTCTAGAGCACAACTGTGTTTTGAGATGTCTGGTGGGTCATCTGCTTGCTAAGGTTGAGGTGGTAAGGGAGAAGATAGAAGTGACGAGGCTGGGGCAAGGTAGAGGTGAGATTTTGTCCTAAAGGTAGTCCAATGCAGAGTAGTAAAAGAAGGCTTTAACAGGTAACAGTGTTTGTGGGTTAACTGTTTTCTGGTTGGAAGGATGGAGGTTAAAGATTGACTGAGTGATAAACTGAAAAGGTTTTGGGCAGAGAGATTAAAAGGGGTGTTTGGAGGTTACAATGAGTGCTAAGGTGGGAGAATACAAGATACTGAGTATTGCCATCAGAATGAGTAGAGGTGTGTGTCCACTGCATTTGGCCAAATGATGCAGTTAGGTGGAGGACTTGAAAGGTACATGGGATGTTAACATCACCAAGGATGATAGTGGGTATTTCAGAGGAGAGAAGAGGAGTTCTTAGGGCGCATCTGCCTTGGAGACCAATTGAGGGAGACAGTAGAAATGGGCACTAGAGCAGCACTTCCAGGAGTAGAAGCAGACTATGGGCAGGACAGAAGAGAACAAGAAGGCGCTTCTAAGTGCAGTACATCCACATATTTATTGGTGAAAACATTTCAGAGGAGAGAATAGGCTAGCCAGGAAAGTAGTCAAGGAAGTGTGACACCGACCCCCAAGACCAATAAAAATCACAGCAGTCTGCAGAGAAACTGAAGAAAAGAGACAAATGCAGAGAGGAAGGTGTATGAAGAACGTAAAGTGCTTTTTGGGAATAGAGGCAGTCCAACTTCACCTCCCTTTTGTCCACTATGTCTGAGTGAGTGAGTCCAGTGGAGGCTACCATGGGAGAGGCAGACAGTTTCCTGAAAACAGCTTTCAGTAACAGCAAGTAAGCTAAAGGAGTTGGTGATAAAAAAAAGTAATTGGCACAGGTAAGCTTTCAATAGACAGAGCAGGCATTCTGTGGACACATGAGAAAGGGGGGTTCTTCAAATCATGGGAATAAGAATTCGATTGTTAGGGTTGTTGCTGCTGCTAGATGAAAGGAATGCTGGTTGTGGGGGTGGAAGTTAGATGGTAGGAGCTGGGTTTAGTTGAAATATCCCCAGATGGCAGGGATTACAAGAAGCCTAGAGAGGTAGGATTGGAGGGAAATTTATATGACTCTGGGTTCACACTAATTCGGTGTGGAATTTGCAATGTTTTCTGTGCGATTTCCGCACCGCATCAGAATCGCACCCCGTTCATGTGTACCGCTGCAGGTGTGTATGTTAAGAACACCCTGAAATCGGTCCGCAAAATGCGGTGCAATATGCAGAATCAGATTGCATAGGTGTGAATACCCATGTGATCCGATTCTAGTGCGGACCAAAAAAAAGGGTCCTGCATCTTTTTGGTGAGTGTGCGGTGCGATTAGAGCCATACAAAATGTATGGCTCCAAATGCACCGCACACAATTTGCATGTGATTTGCACAGGAATTCGGTGCGGTTCCTCTGCGCATCACATGTATTGTACCGAACTGCATATATGTGAACCTGGGCTTAAGGCATATTCCCCTGTGTTTACTTGCATCCTCTCTGGGGTGGAGTTCTGTCTCTTGGCGCTTTCTTATGTGTAGCTTACATTGAGTGCCTAATTTAGGAATGTCCTGTACCTCTGAAGCAATGTACTTAGAGCAGAGATGGATTCTGTCTGTGCCTGACACCCCTGTTATCAGCATTTCTCATCTGCATTTTGTGGACAACAAAACCTCTTATGTAGAAGAGAAGATGAGGTGTTTGTAGACCAAATCTAGAGAGCAGCTTTGGGTGACAATGCTGCTCCTTCATAGATAATAGTACATTTAATGAACATTATTGCCCTAGGACAGGAAGTGTCTTACTGGCAGGATCACCAAGTAGAAAAAAATGCCTGAAAAAAAAAATGCAGCCACCAAATCTAAGGACTGGTAAGCTGCAATATATAACATTTGTGTTTGGGTTTAGTTATTCTTCAACATATATAAGTGGAAGACATGCACCACTATCAAGATCTCCCTGACCTTGTACTGCTACTTTTAAGATTACCAACTCTGAGATATAAATGAATACAACTAACCAGAGATCAAAGCTTGTTAAGGTGCCTACTGAACAATTCTGAGATACACATGGCTAGCACTTTATCAGTTTATGGCAGCAGAAAGGTAGCCTATGATAGGGTTGTCCCACTGTAATAACATAAATCAGTTTGTCCAGCACTCTTGTTTATAGTGTGTGAAAAAAATCCAGAGATCTCATTCTCTAGGTTACACTGTCTTAGGTTCCAGTTCATATTTCATTTTGGGTTAAGTGAAGCTAAAACTGGCCACTTGCCGTTGCTGAGTAGTAGATGGCTTGCTGTGTAGACATTTGGTTATTCATTTTTTTTTACAAGTTACCGGGTGAGAAACTAGTTCACTCTTGGTTCTTTAGGTTGTTCAGTCCAGCAATGGACTTCTGCAGGTTACTTCTTTCAAATCCACAGCACAGCAATTTTTTTGCTTAATAAAAAAACCTAAAACATGTATTTAAAATAATTTTTACATTTTGTTTAAAAAAACGTTTACATTTATTTTAAAATAATTTTTAAAAAAATCATTTAAAATACCTGCTTATCTACTTTAAATGTTACTAAACCCACAACAGTAAAATCAGTCTGTATATGCAGTAAAGCATGCTTGTTATACTCACTGCAGAACCTAAGGGGTGAATCTTCCTTATTGTGTAAAAAGGCTGTTGTATCGCGTCTTCACTGATCCTCCCCATTTTCTACTGTCCCCAATCCATCTGCTGATAGTACAGAGTTTTAGGAGTCACTCTGCACATGCTCAGTTTAGTGTTTATTTCTAGAGAGTTATTGTTTTCTTTGGGATGGTGCATGTGATCAGCAGAGGGCCAGTCAGCGCTGGCCAGACACATACAGTCAGAGGAGAATGAAAACATCTCCTACAAGCTTTAACCAGCGCTCAGCAGGACACGGATAGAAGTCACAAGACTGCTATATACTGCTAATGAGAAAAGGTATTTAGCAGTTTATATTTACTAAATTAATTGCATTTCCATGTTGTATGTAATGTGAGAGACTGGACATGGTGAATGTAGGTTCCTGATCTATGTGCTCATAATCCTATCACATCTGATACTGTATAACCTAAAGAAACACAATGTAAAAATGACCTCAAACATGCTGTATGCGTGTTCAGCTTTGCTTACTAAGAGCAGACTAAATTGGTACTTATAAAAGTAACATAACACCACATTTAAGATATGATGTGGTTATTGTTGGAAGAAGTTTGTAAAAGTAGTGTTGGTGAATGCTTGTAACAGTAAATACAATTGGTGACAAATGGTATCCTCACATTTTTTTTTTTATCTTAGCAATCTGCGGAGAGGTGTGTAAGCACCCTTCTTGACCTTATTCAGACCAAGGTAAATTATGTAGTGCAAGAAGCCATTGTTGTCATCAGGGACATCTTCCGCAAGTATCCGAACAAGTAAGTTTTCCCTGTTGGTGCAATGAACCAAAAATTCTGTACTGCATAAATGACTGGTGAATAATTGCTATTGTATGCGCCAGATATGAGAGCATCATCGCCACATTATGTGAAAATCTGGACTCACTGGATGAGCCTGATGCTCGAGCTGCCATGATCTGGATCGTGGGAGAATATGCAGAACGTATTGATAATGCTGATGAACTGCTGGAGAGCTTTTTGGAAGGATTCCATGATGAGAGCACACAGGTAAATTTAGCTGCAAGCAAAGTTTAACCAGTTGCCTACTGGGCACATTTACCCCCTTCCTGCCCAGGCCAATTTTCATCTTTCAGCACTGTTGCACTTCAAATGACAATTGTGCAGTCATGCAACACTGTACCCATATGAAATTTATATAATTTTTTCACACAAATAGATTTCTTTTGGTGGTATTTAATCATCACTGTTTTTTTATTTTATTTGCACTATAAATGCATTTTTCTTTGTTTCTGTTATAAAATTTTGCAAATAAATAATCTTTCTACACACATTTAGGCCAAATATATTCTGCTACATTTATTTGGTGAAAATAACCAAAATCTGTGTTTATTATTTAGTTGGTAGGAAAGATATAGAGTCCACAAACTATGGTATATATCTAAAAATCAATAAAACCTGATGTACTGACGGCCTATCTCATTTCTTGAGGCCCAAAAATGCCAGGACAGTAAAAATACCCCCAAAATGACCGCTTTGCGGAAAGAAGCCAGACTGTGGCCAGTGGGAGTAGAAATTTGTCCTGGCATAAGTGGGAGAAAATGGTGTTCCATTTTTAGCATTTGGGTGAGGAATAGTACTCCATCTTTGGCATTAGTTCATGGAATAGTGCACAATCAATGGTGTCATTGGGTGGAATTGTGCCCTATCATTGGTATCAGTGGGATGAATAGTGCCCCATCATTGGTATCAGTGGGATGAATAGTGCCCCATAATTGGTATCAGTGGGAGGAATAGTGCCCCATCATTGGTATCAGTGGGATGAATAGTGCCCCATCATTGGTATCAGTGGGAGGAATAATGCCCCATCATTGGTATCAGTGGGAGGAATAATGCCCCATCATTGGTATCAGTGGGGTGAATAGTGCCCCATCATTGGTATCAGTGGATGGAATAATGCCCCATCATTGGTATCGGTGGAAGCAATAGTGCACCATTATTGTTATCAGTGGAAGGAATACTGGACCATTATTGGTATTAGTGGGAGGAATAGTGCCCCATTTTTGTTTTCAGTGGGAGAAATAGTGCCCCATTATTGGTGTTAGTGGGAGGAATAATGCCCCATTATAGGTGTCAATGGGAGAAATACTGCCCCGTTATTGGTGTCAGTGGAAGGAATAGTGCCCCGTTATTGGTGTCAGTGGGAGGAATAGTGCCCAGTTATTGGTGTCAGTGGGAGGAATAGTGCCCCATTATTGGTGTAAGTGGCAGGAATAGCGCCCCATCTTTGGTGTCAGTGGGAGGAATAGTGTCCCACCATTGGAGTCAGTGAAGGAATAGTGCCACATCATTTGTGTCAGTGAAGTAATAGTGCCCCATCATTGGTGTAAGTGCAGGACTTTTTGCCCTGCTTTTGGTGTCGGAGGAATAGAGACTCATATCAGTGGTGCCTAAAAGGCCAAATAAAAGTAAGCAAAGGGCCGCATCTGGCCTCTGGGCCTTAGTTTGGAGACCACTGGTATAAGCAGGCGTTTATACCGAATGAAACTAATTCATTCAGTAGTTTTTGTTGTGGTCAGCTGTGATTGGCTACAGCTAATCACATGCTACAGATGGGCTGTGATTGGCCCAGTCTATACATGTGACCACTGTGACCAATCACATCTAGCAGCACAGTTGTAAGCAATGAAAGGAAGACATTCATTGTTTACAACTGTCATGTCATCTGCTGTGATTGCTTATAGCAATAGCTTATAGCTTATAGCAATCACATGACACTGGCAGCAGGCCAGTGTAGTGATCTGTCATTGGCTGTGTCCGGTGGACATCCGGTGACAGATTGTACCGCAGCCTGTGGCACGATCCTGCGAGGACATTATATGACATTCGGTTGTCATGTTACAATAACCAGGCGAGAAGAAGTTAAACCAGAACTCAAGGTTTACTGTGACATAAAATAATATGTTTTGGACCAAGCTGGCCCAAACAAACTATTTACTTCACTAACAGATGTGCCCACTTTGAGCACTGTGTAAACTGTATGTAGCATCCGCTACATACAGTATACATTGCTGTATTCCAGCAGTGAGACAGGGACTTATCGTCCCGTTCCTGGGACAAAATTGAGTCAAGCTGATTGCTGCTCAGTCATTCATAGGAATCCTTATATTTTATGCATGAATACAAGGCTTCCGCTGAGTGGCTGAGATGGAGAGGCAGGCAGATGATGTCAGGATCTCTACCTCAGCCACTCGTAAGAAGCCTTGAATTCATTCATAAAATACAAGGCTTCCTATGAACGGCTGAGCGGCACTTAACCTGACTCGATCTTGTTCCAGGTATGAAATCCTCATCCCGCTGCCGAAACACAGTGCTCTATTTTGAATGTAACTGATGCTACATACACTTTATATACTGCTCACAGTGGACACATCTATTAATGAAGGAAATAGTTTGGGCCAGCTTGGCCCAAATTAACTGTTTAAAGTCACAATAAACCTGGAGTTAGGCTTTGAGGTGGAGCTTTTGTTGATTAGGGTGGTCCTAATTTCTTTTTCATTAGTATTGGTTGCCAGGTAAATTTTTCGATCGGTGTAAACGCATTCACGCTTGTTTTTTTACCAGTTGGTACCTAATAAACAACTGGATTTTCTGATTGCTCATATAAACCTCCAGTTGTGTTTGATTACTATCAATAAAAAAAAATCTATGACTCAAAATTTTTATGGCATTATCTTTTTTAATATTCTTTGGTTGTTTCTTTAGGTGCAGCTCACACTTTTGACTGCTATTGTTAAACTCTTCCTGAAGAAGCCATCAGAAACACAAGAACTAGTGCAGCAAGTTCTGAGCCTAGCTACACAGGTATGGGTATAAAATGTTGGATATTTCACATATTGATTCTGAAATGAGTATGACTGTAAAGTTTTCTTTATAATACCATGATTACATTGTTTTAGTACGGAGTTTTTGTTTCCGTACATAGTATGGTTATAGATAATAGTACATCATGGGAGCTGTATTTCTGGTGCAGTGAAAGAAGTATTCATTCAAGAGAGAGGCCAGATCAAATCGCTAAAGGCCTTTGTAGGACTGATGAGAATATCCAACATCAATGTTCTTATCGTTATCACTGCATATGAACAGGTATATGGTAGAGTCTACTATTACTGCCATTCTTCAACCCTCTCACTGGGATTCTACCCTATTTTAAACCTGATTGCTAACCAGTTTCCAGGGTGAATGGCTCTTGCCATTTGTAGTCTCCCTCAATGAAAACATTTATTCCACTAGTTTCCAGGTGCCATCATTTTGGCCCCAGCAGCCCTGGAACACTCAGCCAAGTAATATAGTGCTGTAATCTAGTACGTGCAAGATAAGATGCATGCTAAATGCTCTTCATGGTGCTCTGTGTAGCATGCACTGTACTGTTTTAGGGTCCTATGACTACACACCAATGTGACAAAATGAAAGTATTTTAAAAGAAGTCCATGAATTGGGGATATAGAAAAATGCATAGTAAGGAACTGACACAAAAAATATTAGAGCCGAAAGAGCGAGAGAGAGTTGTGTTCCCTGCTGCTGAGAGGGGAACTTTTGCCTGCTGATCTGTGCTCCCACTTACAGCCTCTGCTCTGTCAACAATAGCTAGCACAAGGCTGTTCTGAGAGCTTAGAGACAGAGCTGTAAGGTGGGGAGGGGGTTGTGAGCAAGTGAAACTAGAATGATCCCACACTTCAATAGAAATATTGATTACAAGCTGTGTAAAACAGCCTGCAGCAAAGAAAATGAACAATATTCAGGCAATGTAAAGGCATGGATGGTGAATAGGTTGTTGAATATCTCCTTAAATTGGACCTTTCACCTAAAAGGATATTCGTTTATTGATGCCAAAATGCTGCAGTAAAAACATGTATTAAAGAAAATGTCAAATATAAAAATATCTTACTATTAAAAAGTGTGTTAGTTACAGTAGGATGAGTTTATACATTTGTTTCATTGTTGCTGCCTTTCTGAAACCAATGGTAGTAGCACTATTGGTGGGCGAGGGTGTTTGCTGGCAAACTTCATGATGTTGAGTTTTCAAAGGAAAATATAAATATAATTTTACCTTTTTAAAAACCTGGAGAAATATCCACCACTGTTAAAGCTCCCAATATAAACACAAATTATATGGTAACAATTCCAAAGCTTTTATTTAACACCAAGACATTAAGACTATCAACCCCAAAACAACATAGTAAAACCACATAAAATTCTAATAAACTATTGCTTAAATGTTCCAAAAGGAGTGTCAGATGTACAAACATGATTCCCCAGGTTTTAAAGATACTATTGAGTGGGGATGTAGCACCATAATACTTTTGGTTGGATATAGGAACATGTATTCATAAGTACAATTTTACAAACAGCCTCACTAATCCTAATTTTCCAAATTCATAATATATCTTTGTAAATATATAGAATCCTTTCTTATCTTTCCTGGAATTGTGAAGACATTCTATCTAGCCTGGCAAGCAATGACCTATACACAAGGTCCAACTTTACTTACGTGTCAGACTTTCTATTTATTACAATAACTTTTGTGGGCCGAGAGGCATGACTGTTTTCAGAACCCCTTGTACCCTGTTGTCTTATTCTTGTAGTCTTTCTACTAATGCAACTAATAGGTGACTTTAGTTAGGAGTAAGCATCTCCTAATAAAGGAAGCAACTACTCCTTTGGGAGTGAAAGGGTCTCTCACATTTGGCAAAAATAAAGAACATTTTACCTATGATACATTTTATCATTGACCCTTTGAGAGTCACAGGTACAGATATAAAGTGCAAGCACCTAGAGGTTCGTACACATACCCGAAGCAGCATTTTAGAGCCCCCAATTTACCTTGCTGCCAGGCTGTTCTGATTGGACAAAGCTGTGGTACCTTCTCGTAATGCAAAGCTTGCCTACCTGCACTTTTTTTTAGGCCAGAGAGGCAGCCTATATCAATAGGAATGTATGAGGGGTTGGAGGGAGCTCTGATATTTCCTGGTTGTAGCCCGATTAGTCTGGCAGTCAGACAGAGCAGGGGACTATGAAAGCTGCTACAGGTATATGCTGGTAAAGGTATATGCAAGCCCTTGTTACCTGCCCTTCATACCTGTCTGTTGCTTGTTGATTACGTTTTTTGTCTATTAAAGTGGCTCACTTTTTCACAAATTGTGATGTATGATAAGGTGACATGTATACTTCAGTATGATCTGTTTTGAAATACAGAAAAAATGCAATATTGATTTTATTTTAACAAGTATTATATGTACCTCTCTGAGTACTTTTAACTGCATATTCAGAAATTGAAGGTAAGAACAGGCTTTTAAAGCAGGTGCTGTGTTTTGTATATAAACCGGTAATGACAAAGGTATGACTTAACACTTGTCTTTGACATTCAGGTCTACGCTGTACGTAGATGAGAAATACAACCGAGGGCATCTCTGCAGATGCTTTTTAGTGCTAAACCCCTGAATCCCTAAAATCCTTCCATATCCAGTGGGATTCACTTTTATTTTGCCTTTTTCTCTGGTGTACCATTTTATCATTACAAGCTGTTCTTTGTGGAGGAGAATTAGGGAGGCCTTGAGAAAAGGGTTTTAGGAAAGGGCTATTGAGAGATAATCCACAGAGTCATACTGAGCCTGCATATTCTATTGCAACACTCATTTCTACCTTATATATTGTTTCCATGTTTCATGTCCAAAATTTATCAGAAATGTTTAATGCCTATGTACTGATCAAGTTCTTTTCCCTCAATGCAAAACAATTCACTTTATCCTTTAAAGCCTAACTCAGGGCAAATTTCAAAACTAACATATGTATTGGCAATCAAGTACCCTTCCTCTCAGCCTTCTGCAAAAAAATATTTGTGCGACCTAATGCACTATCCTCATTCAGTCATTGTTTCCATGCACCTGTCCTCTTGATTTCCTGCCCTGTGGACCAAAAAGCTTTTTGTCCGGCACCCAGTCCCCTCACCGTACCCATATAGTTCTCAGTGCTATTGTGTGCTGATGTACAGATGTCAATGTGAAGAGTAAGTTTGATGGAATTGGTAAAATGCTGCTATGATTAGCCTACCTGCCCTTTCCCTACCTACTTTCCCTTTCTTTCTGCATTTTTCTGAGGATGCAAAGCTACGAATCCGCCTTTCCACCCTTGACGCAATTCCTCCCAAGGATAAACCATAGTGTCTACTCATGGAACATGTATTCCTGGAAACTGTAGGGGATAATGTGAGGCTGCCGCCCAGACACTCCTCCAGGTTTCTGAGCATAGCTGCATAATTGTCGGTTCCTAGACCAAGTGCAATATGCAGCATTTTTAAAGCTTGTAATTTTAGGTGGATTTTTGTATGAGCTGAACAATAGTAAATAAAGCAGGGGATCCTGGAGTTTGGGCTTTACTATCAGATCGTGTTTGGTTGAACTGTGATTTGTGGTATTTTTTTTTTTTTTTATAAAAATGTTTATCATAACATTAACCCTTGTTATGATGGATAAAACTGAAAGGAGATGCAACTCACAAATATTTAAGGTGCAAAATCACTATCTTGCTACCTGTTGTAACTAAGCCTATTGTGAAAGCTCTTCGCAAATACCAAGATTCTAGATTGGAAATTTTGGATCCTTGTCTACTTGTCTTTCATTGCTGGGGAGTATGGGAACCAAAGCTGTTGTCAAGCTCTGCTACCCACCCCTCACTCATGCAGAAACCATGAACATAGGTCATTACATTTTTCAGCATTCTGAAAAGCCTCTTTATCAATCTCCATGGTCATAATGCGCTATTCTCTGAACTGCAGTTCACTAAGCAGGGCAAACCATCAGGCTCTCTTTAAAGGATAAGAAAAAAATAAATGCACATTTTATTTTACCTACAAAAAGATGTGCATTTATTATTTTTTTATTAGGAGACTGTAAAGCATTGCACCTGCGATCAGTAGATCGCGGGTGCAATGCAGGGCTCCTGTAGACTTTCATTCTGAGCTATCTGCTCATACCTTGTACGGGCAGGCAGTCACACACTGACAGGAAGACTCAATGAACTCTCTAGAGTGCTCACCAGTGCTCTTGTAGTTCATTGAGAACTACAGACTGTCAGCTGCAAAGGCTTGTTGATACTTGTAGTTCTCCCATTCACAGAACTCTGTGAATGAATGACATGGCCGGATGAACGGAGCCTCGCATAGCCACATCTTTTTTTAAATTGTGACAGCTGGCATTGTGTGAAGAAACCTGTGCCTGCTGACACAGTTGTGACTTGGGGGGTGTAACATGTTAAAAAGGTGAACTTATCCTTTAACCCTTTCGCTGCCAGGTCCATATGGCATGCAGTCCTACAGCACTGCTTCCAGTTGGCCCTCCATTCCCACTTCTGCTATAAGCTCATGGTCACTTCAGTGAACATGAACGTATAGCAGAATTGTTCAGCAGAGACTGCTGAACAAACCAGTAGTTCTAATCAGTGGATGACAATGAAACTGTAAAAAAAAAATTTGAAATTAAAAAAAAAAAAAAAATTGTAAGGCCTTATTCACGCAGGGCATATGACAGCGTATACCCCTGCAAGGGCCGTATTTACTTGCACAGGTGCTCCATGCATCCCCATGTAGGCAGTCCCATTGATGCCATTTGGGATGTAGCCCCTGCTTCCCAGTTCGACATCCATGTGGTTCCAGGCACATGTCCCTGAGCTCACACTGTCTGCGTTCGGGGTCGTGCACCCATACCCACGTGTGTGCCTTATTTGACAGCTCTGGCTCTTGGTGGTTGACCCAGCATGTGGGTTGACAGTAAATCCTCAGAACTTTTGTAATCTCTGACTAGAGAAATTTGGAGTTTATACGAGGCTGAACAGAGTAGTGGGGGAGCTAATGAGCGCTGTGTGTGTGCACTGGAAGAAATACATTAAAGTACCATGTACCAGTATGAAAAAATACCATGTTCTCTTTGTATTGCTTCCTTTGTTTGAAATCCCTGGTTTTCCTGCCAGTCCCTCTTATAGCTTGTTAAAAACTGACCACAATAGGCACAGTGTGGTCAGTTCTGTGATGGGAGCTAATCCAATGCTCAGGCTTCTACTGACACCCCCCCCCCTTTCCCACACAGCTATTCACTGGGAAGATCAGTGTATTGCTGTTTCTCCTCTTCCAGCTCCCTATGCAGCTGAGAACAGAGGGTATGTGATCACTTATGAAAAAGGGGAAAAAAGGTATTGATAATGTTTGTTTATATCTATACACAAATATTTTACCTTTCATTTCTATTTTGGTTGTTTTACATATACTTTAGGACATGGTTTACATATGCTTTGCCTTGCATTGCAAATAAGTGGATTGCATAAAGTACTGAGTCATTTGTTGTGTGAGCTTGCCCTGCTGTAAGGTCATTTTGGAGTTTGTAACTATAAGCTGGGGAAGTGCTTATACTAGCCATACACCTGACAATTTAAACCAGCTTTTAAATAAAATTAGAAAACAAACTAGCAAAGTAACCTATCACCAACAATGACAATTGTTTTATAGTTTTTAAAGAAACTGTTGTAGGCTGCATGCTTTGATCCATTTGATTGTTCTTGTAATTGAAAGCTGGTTAAAGATGATGGAAATTGTTTGAAATGGCCCGAATGTTGCCATGTGTATGGCGAGCATTAAAGTTTATTTAAAAACAAATTGTGCTTTAGAATTTAGATGTGCTGTTAGGCTTTTGCAGTCTCTAATATAGTTTTTTTTTTTAATGATCTCAGCATGAGGCCAAATATAATTAAATGTACAGCTGTAATTGGTTTGCCCATGGCATTTGGTCTAGGTTTAAAGCATTAAACATTTGTTTCGAATATTACCGCTGTTGATAATCGTGTATTGGTGACATATTGTGGGTGTGCTGAGTGTCACCTTCTTTTTATCAAAGGATTCTGATAACCCTGACCTACGTGATCGAGGATATATTTACTGGCGTTTGCTCTCCACTGACCCTGTGACTGCCAAAGAGGTGGTACTTTCCGAGAAGCCACTTATCTCTGAGGAGACGGACCTTATAGAACCCACTTTGCTGGATGAGCTGATTTGCCACATTGGATCTCTGGCTTCAGTGTACCACAAGCCACCCAATGCTTTTGTTGAAGGCAGCCATGGAGTCCATCGTAAACACCTACCAATCCAGCATGGAAGGTGAGCGTTGTGGTCCTTTTGTAAAATGGTAAATAATATTTCATCTGAGAATGCTTTACTGTGAAAAAGTATTTCATGTTTGTTATTAAGGGTAGGTAGCACAGGGAATTTCTGCTATTATAGCAGACTTTAGGAGCCTTAACTAATGTCAATTAAAAATCTGTATTTAACCCTCCCAACCTAGAGCTAAAAGGTGCTTTAAGGTAAACATGTCATAAACCTGGGCAGTGAAAACTGAACAAATGTTGGAAAAATACATCAGTAGTAAAACGATGGTCAGTAGATACAGCCATACTGTATATGCAGCTGAAGTTAGATGTAAATCTTTACTTTAGCTGTTAAAGTTGTCTTGGCTTTAATCCCTTCCACATCTGCCAATCATATTAAATCAGTTGGGAGGTTAGGATGACCATGAATAATTAAAAATTTTACAGGAAAATTTTCATATTTTCACATAACTTTAGCCACCTACATTTTGTCCTCTACTAATCATGTTAACATGCTTCTCTGCACTAGCAGTTTGACTCACCTGTGGTTTTCAACACAGGAATCTTAACACAACAAGTGATGATCTTAGAACTGCTGCAACTGTGACTGGCTTGTAAAGTGTCCCCTATACTGTTACATGCCCCTAATACTTTAAGTATTTACATTTTTACTAAGGAACAAGGACGAAGGGCGGTAGTTTTCCCCTGAAATGTAATATTGTGTACATAATTTTTTTTTCTGTCTAATATTGAATTCTAGCATTGATATTGGAGACAGCCCTATAGGACCAGCTCCTACCTCTGCCCTCGAGCAGCCACAAGTCATTCCCTCTCAAGGAGACCTCCTTGGTGACCTTCTTAATCTAGACCTCGGACCTCCAGGAAATGTGCCACAAGTATCTACAATGCAGATGGGAGCAGTGGATCTGCTTGGTGGAGGCCTAGATAGCCTGGTAAGAAATTGTGTAGCTTCTCTTTAAGCTGCTTATTTTAGCAATCATCATTTACATATTTATTGCTCCTTGACTCTTCATGTACTCTTAAGTATCATGATAGCAGTGATCTGGTCTGAGCCTCTAGCACATAGCTGGCAGGAACAGCTGCTCGTAGATACATGTTTTCTTCTAATTGCAGCACTTCCAAGGGTGCCTGGAGCTCCCAATCATAAGATTTGCTTATTAGACCCATACCTGTGATGTAATGTTCATGTGCCACATCGCAACCAGAGCAGGATCAGGATCTCATGCCTTTTGGTAGCATAATATTAATAATTCCCATTACAATGTACAGCGCTGAGCAAACCGTTGGCGCTATATAAATACTGTATAATAATAATAACAACCCTTTTGGTGCTTTGATCTTTAATCAGCCCACATTAATCATTGACTAGCAAATGAATAAGTCACATTTTACCTTAGCTATAGTTCTTTTCCTTTTATTGATACAAATCACCCCATAGCAGTTAGAAAATTAAAACCGCTAATGCTAATTATGCTAAGTACATAATATACACGTTCTCTGAGAAAACACATATATGCCTGAAAGAATCATTGGTGTTGCTGTCTTTTAACTTTTTACCTGCTATGAAAAGAATTACATCAATAAAAGTAAAGGTCTACTTCAGCAGTAAATGTGGATCTATTCATTCTCTTCCTGTGAAAGGACCTTGTTAATTGATGTTTGTACAGGTGAAACTCAAATGAGAATATCGTGCAAAAGTTCATTTATTTCAGTAATGCAACTTAAAAGGTGAAACTAATATATGAGATGGACTCATTACATGCGAAGCAAGATAGTTCAAGCCGTGATTTGTCATAATTGTGATGATTATGGCTTACAGCTCATGAAAACCCCAAATCCACAATCTCAGAAAATTAGAATATTGTGAAAAGGTGCAATATTCTAGGCTCAAAGTGTCCCACTCTAATCAGCTAATTAAGCCATAACACCTGCAAAGGGCTCCTGAGCCTTTAAATCGTCTCTCAGTCTGATTCAGAAGGATTCATAATCATGGGAAAGACTGCTGACCTGACAGTTGTGCAGAAAACCATCATTGACACCCTCCATAAGGAGGGAAAGGCTCAAAAGGTAATTGCCAAAGAGGTTGAATGTTCCCAAAGTGCTGTATCAAAAAGCACATTAATAGAAAGTTATGTGGAAGAGAAAAGTGTGGAAGAAAAAGGTGCACAAGCAGCAGGGTATGACCGCAGCCTGGAGAGGATTGTCAGGAAAAGGCCATTCAAAAGTGTTGTGGACTGAGGCTGGAGTCAGTGCATCAAGAGCCACCCCACACAGATGGATCCTGGACATGGGCTTCAAATGTCGTATTCCTCTTGTCAAGCCGCTCCTGAACAACAAACAACGTCAGAAGCATCTTACCTGGGCTAAAGAAAAACAGACCTGGTCTGTTGCTCAGTGGTCCAAAGTCCTCTTTTCTGACGAGAGCAACTTTTACATCTCATTTGGAAACCAAGGATCCAGAGTATGGTGGAAGAATGGAGAGGCACGCACTGCAAGATGCTTGCAGTCCAGTGTGAAGTTTCCACAGTCTGTGTTGATTTGGGGAGCCATGTCATTTGCTGGTGTTGGTCCACTGTGCTTCATTAAGTCCAGGGTCAACGCAGCCGTCTACCAGGAGATTTTGGAGCACTTCATGCTTCCTTCCACAGACGAGCTTTATGGGGATGCTGACTTCAATTTCCAGCAGTACTTGGCACCTGCCCACACTGCCAAAAGCACCAAAACCTGGTTCAATGACCGTGGGATTACTGTGCTTGATTGGCCAGCAAACTCACCTGACCTGAACCCTATACAGAATCTATGGAGCATTGCCAAGAGAAAGAGGAGAGACATGAGACCGAACAATGCAGAAGAGCTGAAGGCCGCTATTGAAGCATCCTGGTCTTCCATAACACCTCAGCAGTGCCACAGGCTGATAGCTTCCATGCCACGCCGCATTGAGGCAGTAATTGCTGCAAAAGGGGCCCAAACCAAGTACTGAGTACATATGCATGCTTATACTTTTCAGAGGTCCGATATTGTTCTATGTACAATCCTTGTTTTATTGATTGCATATAAAAATCTAATTTTCTCAGATTGTGGATTTGGGGTTTTCATGAGCTGTGAGCCATAATCATCACAATTATGACAAATCACGGCTTGAACTATCTTGCTTTGCATGTAATGAGTCTATTTCATATATTTAGTTTCACCTTTTAAGTTGCATTACTGAAATAAATGAACTTTTGCACAATATTCAAATTTTTCGAGTTTCACCTGTAAGTGTGCTCAATCCAAATAAATAAGTGGTTGTTTATCTTAAAACAGATCTCATCAAAACTTTTTACTTGTGGTCTTCATGTTCTTATAGTAGGGTGGAGTTAGAATATCTGTCAGATTTTGTATTGCTGTCTGTGACCCTTTTTTTTCCTGTAGCGTGGATTATTAGGAAATAAAGTGAGGGAAAATCTTCTAAAAGGAATAAAGACTGCAGTAAAAAACCAAAGAGAGGTTGAATCCCTTATTCTAAAACTTGGGGGGGGGGAAACATTAATCTGTACCCGCTGACAAAGACTGGCACACTGAGTTTCTGACTCAATGACCTGGGCTTCTGACACACAATGCAGAAGCCCAGCTTGTTGGCCTTTTATCCCTTTGTTAGGACAGACAATATTCAAATTTAGTTTACAACTGATATTGAGATCTGCCAGCACAGTATAGACAGGGTTAATTATGGTAAGCATTAAAGTAAAACTAATTTTGTATAGAGCAAGAGAGGGTTATAACCCCTGTTGGATTTTGTTTTCACCATCTGTGTCCCATTGTGGAGATTTCCATTCACTTCCTGCCTCATAGCCAAACAGGAAGTGAGAGGAAATCCCTGCAAATTAAGGGAATTGCTTGAGGACCCCCCAGGAACCCAGAACTAGTGTCCCTATTTGAACATTTCCCATCGTTTACTTTTCTGGGGACAACTCAAAATGTAGGATTTTCTTTTACTTTCACTGTCAATGATAATGGTAAACAGGACAAATAGGGCAAATCTCCTTAACGAGGCCACAGACAGCAGTATAAACTGAGAGGAGTTCTAATCCTTCTCCACTCTATCCAAAACTAAAAAAAAAGTTTTGCTTTTAGTTTCCCTTTAGTTTACTTTTACTTTAAAGCGGAGTTCCAGTCATTTTTAGGAATTACCCACATTGTAATGTACACTGCTAGTGAATCAAGATATGGATACTGAAATGTAGAAATTTCCTGCAGAAAATACCTTTTTTAGTAATGTTCCCCGTGACTTCCGGCTGGGGCCTCCTAGGCAATTGCTTCATCAGCCTTGCCCGTTGAATCCTGAGATATCTACGTCATCGATCCCAAGAGTCTTCGTGCATTTAATGCGGGTACACAAAGCGTGCTTCGCAGTGTCATTACTACTTATGCGCGAGATCCCAGGGTGCATGCTGGGTAGCCAGCTGCACGAAATTCAGGAAATGAAGCCAGACCAGCTTCAGCTGCCAAAATCCTGCATGGCCGCAGCTTGAGGGGGACAAAAGAAAATAATCAGTTTGTAAGTAATTACAATGTGTACATGGGCAACATTATCCATTCTGCTTATGAGGAATTACAATGATACCTGCAATGCTATTAACCAATTTTTATAAACGTCCTCCCCGCTTCCCTGCTTGTGCGCGCTTCCTGGGAGCACGCAGCACTGCGATCTTCCGGACACAGCGGAACACCGATCGTTGTACGAGACCTCTGTGTGACGTCCCGATCATATGATCACTGGTTGGCCAATCAGTGATCACATGAATAGTAGTAAGCAAGATGTCACTTCTGACATCATTGCTTACTACGTGTGAAATCTGTGAATGATCACAGAGGTCACATGGTACAAGGCTATTCACAACAGCATTGTACCACGTGACAAGCTGTGACCAATCACAGCTCACACAGTATTTCTCAAGGGCTGCAAGAATGCAGCCAGAGAGAAGGAGAAATTATTGATTTTACAGCCTTTATAGGTATAAAAGCAATCAGTGTAAAAAAGAAAAAAAAAATCTCCATCACCCCCCACAAGTAGCACAGTGTCACTATGGTGGCACTGTACTGTTAGGGTGACAGTATGTTTTAAAAAAAAAACAAATAATATAAAAAAATAAATAAAAATGTAAAAATGTTTTTTTAAAAATTATAATTTTTGGTTATAAATTTGGGATATTTTTTTTTTTTTTACTAAAAAGATAACAGAATACATTTTGGCCAAGATTTATGAAGAAAGTTTATTTATTTGCAAAAGTGTATAAGAAAAACACTTTTTTTCAAAATTTTTGGACTTTTTCATTTATATAGCAAAAAAAATAAAAATCCCAGTGGTGAATAAATACCACCAAAATAAAGTTTTATCTGTCTCAAAAAAATGCTAAAAAAATTCATATGGGTACAGTGTTGCATGACCGCCCAATTGTCATTCAAAGTGTGATAGCACTGAAAGCTGAAAATTGGCCTGGACAGGAAGGGGGTGAAAGTGTCCGGATTTGAAGTGGTTAATGCAATGTTGGCTAGGAGACTGGAACTCCGCTTTAAGGCCCTGTCCACATTGGCATTAGAAGCAGGCATTTGGGGCGCATTTTTGCCACTCCCCAAACACCTAACAAAGCAGCCTTCTCTGGAAAATATGGATAGTGTACAGAGGAGTTTGCATTTGAAAATCCTGTAGTGTTGACATTTTGCTTCATTTTTGCTGCACAGCAATGGGAAGCAATGCAAAGTCTGGGAGGAGTTGAAGCTTGTCATTTCCTTTCATTCAAGTCTATCTTAATGTGCCGTAAATATTCCTGTAGCATTTAGGGCCCGTTCACATCAGAACACGGTGCTGGAAACCTGCGTTCTATGCACATTTCCTGCACCTTGTTCAAATTTTTATATGTCGATATTAATTTAATAATTCCCCAAACGCAGGTTGTGAATGCAGGGTGTTTGTCCACTCCGGATTGTATGGTACAAAAGTGCTATGCACTCCGGTTGCAGTGAGTTTTTAAAAGTAGTACATGTACTACTTTTGGTGCTGTGTGGTTTGATTTCAGCCCATTCAAAATGAATGGGCTGAAAGTGCAATTCACAGGCATGTGAATCCCACAGGAATGCGCAGTGTATTCCTGTATGATTCCCAGTGTGACCTAGCCCTTACAGCATCTTTGGCAAATGATTATCAGATATCAGTGAGGTAAAAAACATTTCCCCTCTTCTAGTGCATCTGGGTTGCATTTTTTAACGTGCCTTAAACGCATGTTAAATACGCCAAAAACTTGCAATAATACTGTAGATGCGTTGGTTCACATAAGAATTGTTTTTGCATGTGTGAACTTAGCCGAACTCTGCAGCCCCCTGTGCATTGCAAAGGAAAACTTTAGTTTTGGGGTTTTCAGAAAAGATCAAGTGAAATGTTAGCAGCATTTATTTTATTTAATTAATGCTTTGTGAATGAGAACAAGACTCAGTTTGGCTGCAAAGAGGAAATACACTTTAAGGCAGGGGTGCTCAACCTGTGGCCCTTGGAGCCCTCTGATGTGGCTCTCGACCTCAAACCAGGGAAGCACTCGTCTATTTTTTCCTGCGGGTTTGGTGCACTTTCTGAAAGTGCACTACTCCCACAAGATATAATAGACGTTTGTGGCAAAGCCCAGCTAACCTGCAGGAGAGATGAAGGTGCATTGCACTGTAACTGCGGTGTGGCAGTGCATCAGTGTGAAGAAGCCTTATAGGGGGATCAAGACAGTAAGAGCTCGTTTATATTTCGGGGGGCTGTAAAACCCCATAGTTGAGA
Organism: Staurois parvus; assembly: GCF_062004578.1. Lineage (NCBI taxonomy): Eukaryota > Metazoa > Chordata > Amphibia > Anura > Ranidae > Staurois > Staurois parvus. The sequence continues at coordinate 4,753,490 of NW_028317968.1, read as the reverse complement.
TGTGTTTTTAGCACACATCTCCAACTGCTGGTGTAGTACCATGGGTCACAATTGTAACCCCACCCGATGCTCCAGGAGGCCCGTGTGGCCTCCCTGCAACATTCTGTTTTATACTTGGGCAGGAGGGGTGGCATAATACAGGGACCGATCCTCTCCATTTTCCTCCTGCAACTGCTGAAAGCTGGCTTCTCCTCATCTCCCACCTTGTTGGGATTCAGCGTCTGCAGGAGAAAAATGTTCATTGTGCTATTCAAAATAAAATATTCAAAATTCTGAACCATCTTATTTTCTTGTGGCCCACAACTGGTTAGAAGATCACTTCCATGGCCTTCGCTCCTCAAAAGGTTGAGCACCCCTGCTGTAGGGAAACTATACATGGGCCGATAAAGGCAAGCAGTGCTTATAATTTGAGCGTTTAGTGTGACAATGCAATTTTGCAAAGACTTTCCTATTATTCCCCTTTTTGCAATAGAGAAGAGAACAAAGTTTCACTACATGTGTGTCTCATTCTGAGATAAGACGTAAATGTAGTGAACATTTTGACAAGGGTAGTAGTCTGAATCAGAAGGATTGGGCCCTGGCAGGCCAGGTATAGAAAACTGAACCCAGAATAATGCAGGGTACATGCAAAAAGTTTTTTTCCGTTTAACCTAGCAGGAATAAAAAAAATAAAATGAGAGATTGCCGCACTAACCCAAGCTATGTTAGTGCATCGATCTCCCCCACTGTGCTGTTGAGTTCTGACAGCCATTGGCTGCGAGCGCTGATTGGATACTGGTTGGATGCTGGTTTTCCAGCATGCCTTTTCGGCAGAAGCTGGACAGAAAGCTGTACACACAGGCCAAAAATCAGCTGGTTACTGCCAAACCGACTGTTTTCAGCTGCTTTTCAGCCCATGTGTACCCAGCTTAAATGTTAAGCACTGTAGTCACCTACTGAGCTCAACCGACATTCTCAGTCTATTTTATCCCCACTCCTCCCCAAACAAATAGATTGTGTTCTTCAGAGATTAGGCTCATCACTGGGTATCAAATGAGTACACAGACCTGTGCACTCATAAATTATAAAACTGTAAACATCTGTCAGTCTGTCAAAATTAAAAATAAAAAAAGTATACATAATTTGACGGCAGCTTATTGACTATGTATGATTTCTTAGCATGAATATTAAAATGTAATTGTATAACATATGCATTTGAATAGGCTGTTGTGCTGTAATTTGTTCATACTAGTAAGATTGTGAGCTAAATGCATTTAGTTAACAGTAGTCAGAGAAATCTGACTCGTAAAGGGTTAGTGTGACTTTGGCAGTCAACTTGAATTTTGTTTCTGCTTGTGTCAGGAACATCCTGTCCTCACCCAAATACTAGAAGCACCATTAATACTAATGCCACAAGGACAGTGTCCGCTCAGGCCTGGAATTTGTCAGGGATGTTAGATTTGCTGTTGTAAGCGCTGATGGTTATTTTCTGTAGTTCAGCTGTCTCTTTGCTGACAGTAACCTTTCTGCTTCTTTCCTCCTGTGTCCCGCCTACCTTTGCAGATGGGAGAGGATACGCAATGGGTAACTGCTTCTCACTCAGTAGTTTCTAATAAACTGGCATTATCCTTCTCTCCTGCTTTCATTGGTGTCCATTTTGGATTCTCTCTTCCTATCACATCAAGGCAGCTCACGTGCATGACCATTTGCATTTAGCTTTGAACGTTATGTTCTAAAGCATCTAGTTTATGAGCCTTTCCCTTACTTACACTTTCAATAAAGTACCATACACAACCTCTAACCTTTTAAAGCACTGTTTAGAAATGCCATTTTTCTCTATGTTGTCTGCTTGAGTTTCTTGTCACTTGTGACTCATTAGTCAAGTCTTTTTTGACAGCTATAATGTTTTATACACAGCTGACACCTTTGCTAAAAGTCAGGCTATGGTCATAATCAGAATCTTTTTGGTATTTCTCAGGGATTGCTGTGTAAACTATTATTCACTTGTATTCTCTTCCTGTTAGAACACAAATTTCAGAATTTGTGACAGGAGAGAAGGTGGTCTTGTAGCTTCACTCTACAGTGAAAGGTCAGCTACAACCAAAACGTTTGTAGCTTTAACATGGTTGCTGGTGTGTTAAATCACATTTTATTTTTTTTATTAGTTATTTACATGGCTGCAACAATATACGCAGTGCATTACATATTGTACATTAACTTCAGTCCCTGCCCTCAAGATGTTTACAATCTAAGCTCATGTGCATGCATGCATTCATAAACATACTAGGGCCCATTTAGATGGGAGGCAAATAACCTACCACTGTGTCTTTGAAGTGTGGGAGGAAACCAAAGTACCCGGAGGAAACCCACACAAGCACTAAGAACATATAAACTCAATGCAGATAATATCCTAGACAGAGGACCCTAGTGCTGCAAGGCGAAAGTGCTAACCACTAGACCAATTTGCTACATGCTGGCTCCTTGTATGTTTTGAGTACTACATTATTATTTTTTTTTTTTTTAACAGTTACGTTTATTGAAATCATACAAAGGTATAAACAATCCAAGGTACATGAAAACAATCAATTTAGTATACAGTAAATATGCATCATACACTAATGTTCAAAAGCTGAGAAACTTACAGTATCAACCTGTTATCCTGAGCAGACTATGTAATCACATACATATTATGGTCCAGATGTTAACAACCTGCAAGGGAAAGGAGTTAAGAGGAGAATCGAAGAGCATGAGATGAAGAAGAAGGGAAAAGGAGAGGGTAGGGAAGAAGGGGATAAAGACAAGGGGTAGAAGAAAAGAAAAAAAAAGGGGGGGGGGGTAAAGGAATAAAAGGTAAATAACACAAATAGTAGCGAATTGGTTAGTCATTGCAGACTTGACACAACAATGATCTGGAAACACCATAGCTCATATCGTAAGGCCCTGTGCCTCCACCCACCCAGCCCAGATTTGATCAAATTTAGCTGGACAGTTGCGACTCATTAATGTACATTTATACAAAGGAAGCGCACCATTGATTGCTGCCTTCCACCCCAATACCGTGGGTGGGGTGGACAGCTTCCATCTCAACAAAATTTCCCTTCTAGCATAATATAGAGAATAAAAAGACAAACAGTTTGCTATGCTTCGATGCCGCTATGAGGTCAGTAAGGCCCAACAACATTATCAGCAGATCCATGGGAACGGACAAGTTACCAACAGTGTTAATAGTGTCCAATACCCCGGTCCAAAAAGCTTCGTATAGTCCCAGAACATATGGTTAAATGTGGCCACTGCCATATCACACCGGGGACATGTTGCCAATCTACCAGGATATATCACAGCCAGTCGCCACGGGGTGTAATATACTCTGTGGATACATTTTAGTTGTATGAAGCAATCCCTGGCTGAGATCATAGTAGGGAGGCATTGCAGAAGACAATCCTCCCAATCATCCTCTGTCATGGATGGATGATCTGCATGCCATTTACTGTAAAGCGACTGCATTCTAGGGGTGGATAGGGGTAATAACAGGGAGTGGAGAGAGGATAAGGGTTTAGGCAAATCTATCTCTATCAACAAGCTTTCCAAAGGGTCAGTCTGTATGACAGGGGAATTGGAATAGTGATGGCCGGGTTAGACTTCGGACCCCTATCAACCAGATTACTAAATTCTGCATAAGAGCCCAACACAGCCGCCTCCAGGATCTCCGCTGCTTTATCCCTAGGCTGAGAGAACCACCAGCGCACCGTGACCAAAACAGCTGCCCAGTAGTATAGAAGTAGCCTAGGTAGTGCCAGGCCCCCATGATTAATTGGTAAGTGTAGGGTAGATTGGGAAAGTCTAGAGGCCCTCCCAGCCCAGAGAAACGCCGAGACAATGTCATCCACACGACGGAAAAAGAACTGCGGGACTTGTAGAGAAATTTAGGTAGAAAAATCATTTTAAAAAGATTTACTTGGCCAACTGTGCTGATTGGAAGGGAAGACCAGGCGTTACATTTAGTCTGCAGTTGTTGTAGAAGAGGATGAAGATTCTCCAAAAGATAATTTGTCAGGTCCTGCTATACCATCATGCCCAAGTATTTAAATTTGGAGACCGATTTAATAGGGGAAAATGAAATGATAGGCAAAGGTCCCAGCGCAAGAGGAAATAGTACTGACTTCTCCCAATTTATGTGTATTCCAGAGTAACGACCAAATCGATCGATGATGTCAAGCGCCGCTTTAAGAGATGAATCACAGTCTTGCAGATATAAAAGGGTGTCGTCTGCATACAGGGAAACTCTATCCTCCCAGTCAGCCACAGGAAGCCCCTGCAAGGTCGTGGAAGAACAGATCAGGCAGTCCAAGGGCTCAATCGCCAGGGCAAACAGGCCCGGCAAAAGTGGGCAACCCTACCGAGTGCCCCTGTGGGGAGCAAAAGGGGAAGAAAGGATATTGTTAGTGCAGACTCTCACATATGGCGCACTGTATAGACAGTATAGACACCTGACCCATGAAATTAAATTGGGGCCAAATCCGAAAAGTCTCAGAGTCTCCCACAGATATTGCCACTCAACCGAGTCGAAGACCTTTTCAGTGTTCAGGGACAGCACCACACCAGGGTCGTCTCTGTCCCGAGCTATAGAGATATGGTAAATAGTCTCTGTATATTGATGTCCGTGCCTTTACCCGGCATAAAGCCTGTTTGATCATTGTGTAGTAGCGTAGACATAACCGAGTACAGCCTTCCAGCAAGCACTTTAGCAAGTATTTTCACATCAGTGTTCAACAGGGAAATTGGTCGATAAGAGGAGCAATGTCATATCCTTCCCAGGCTTTAAAATCACCACTGCCACCGCTTGGAGCATAGAAGAGGGCAAGGTTTCCGTCTCATGCAGGGCATTAAAAAGGGTTTGGAAGTGGGGGGAGCCAGTTGTTCAATATATGTTTTATAAAACTCTATTGGACCCAGCGATTTGCCAGATTGGAGAGCGCAGATTGCCTGCTGGCTCTCCTCCAAGGAAACCGGAGCCTCCAATTTTCCCCTCTGGGCCAGAGAAAGAGATGGTAATTCAACACGATCCAAATACCGGGACCGGTCCTGTGATGTATAGGTAGCTTTAGAGGAATATAAATTTGCATAGTAGTCAGCAAAACGATGGTTAATTAAGACTAGATCAAGGATCCTAGATCCAGCCAAAAGAGACACATTATTGCATGAGTTGAAATCAAGATCTGGAGCCTATGGGGTTGATTTCCTAAAATTGGAAAGTACAAAATCTGGTGCTAAAACTGCCAGCATGCTTCAATAGCTAGAAGGGGCAGAAATATATTTGGAAAGTAAACCCATGCTCTTTCCTTAGAATAGGTACCTGACCCTTTTAAGCATGACAATTGTGGAATTTTTAAGTCTGTGACAGCTAAGCAGAGCATTACTGCTTGTAAAAGGTGTATAGATATACAAAGACAGTATACTGGCTGTCTATTGCTGAACTGTTTTTTTTTTAAAAGTACAGTTATTCTGTTAATTCAGCTTTCATAATCTCATTCATAGGTAATCCAACCTGTTTAAATGTGATATAATTTTAATAATTTGTCACAGTTTATCAGAGCTTTCAGAGGTGTCACACATTGAATTTAAATCATCTCTCCCTTTAAAATATTTGATAGTTTTTGGGGGTTTTTTTAGCTCTGCAACTTCATTGTCAGAGCAAAAGTTGAAGGCCAGATAAGAATGTGTTAAACCCTCGTATTTGAAATTGTCACATTAAAGAAAATCTGATTCATCCTATTTAGAATACTAACACAGCTTCTAGGCTTCTGTCCAAACTGAACAAATAGGAGTACAACTTGTACATAAAGAGGCACTGAAGTAAAAAAATATACTGCATATCTAGACAGGGTTAGAAAGTATGAAATTGCCATGTGGGGTTGCAATGGCAGAGGATAAACCAGAAGTAAAATTGTCAATAGAGGTTGTTTTGATTTTTGTTTTTACATTTCCTGTGGGATACAGAATAATTTAAAGTGGTTGTAAAGCTTTGGATTTCTTTTTAATTATTAAAATAGCAAACATGTCAGTCCTACCTGCTCTGTGCAATGGTTTTGCACAGAGCAGCCCTCATCCTCTTTTTCTTCGGTCCCCTGCTGGCGCACCTGACCTTTCCCCCCTGCTGGGTGCCCCCAGGTCAAGCTACTTCCTCTGGGGGCACTCATGCGTGCTCACTCCTGAGCCGACCCTGTATGTCCATAAGTAGTCAGCAACTCATCCAAGCTCTACTGCTCATCAAAGGAATATGAGTGGACTGCTGGTGCTCAGGCTGGTTTTTTTATCCAAGATACGTTACAGAATAGCCGGCAACTCGTATCCTTATCATATATGCTTTATTGGCACACAGTAGAGAACATAGAATCCATAAAAGCTGACGCGTTTCGGCCACAGCCTTCATCAAAGCTAACATATGTCAATAAGCCACTTTTACTTCCTGTGGAAGGTTAGTGACAATGCTTCTTGAGCAAAGTATACTTACTAGTCCACACTTCCTCACTGTCTGCACACACCATCCGAGCCCTCAGTCTATTCCACTAACACTGGGGTTTCCAGGTATGGGGGAGCTTGTGACAGTGCTCAGGCTTGAGACACTGACTGTCAAGCCCAAACATGGTCACCTGGAGAACAGTGACCTCATCCATCCAAGTAGGGCTTCAACACCAAAGTTAATTTAGGGTGCACTTCTGCAGCAGAACAGGGAGCAAGGATCGTTTATTATACCTTGAGGGGGGGGGGTTTAGGGTGGACTGCTGCAGTGGGGAAGAAGAGAGGATCACTGAGGATGAGGTTTGTTAGAGTGGAATCGCTTGGGGAGGGCAGTGACGTCATCTCTCAAAGTAAGATTCGGGCACTGAAACTTACTCAGGGTTCACCGCTGCAGCGGGAGAAGGAGTGGAAATCGTTGAGTATACCTTTGTGAGAGGAATTTAGGATGGACTGCTGCCATGGAGAAGAAGCAAGGATCAGTGAGTATACCTTGGCAAGCATAGGGTGTTAGATTGGATTGCTGGGGGGGGCAGTAACATCATCCATCCAAGTAAGACATGGATACTGGTGATTAAGGTGCAGCGTGAGAGGGAGCAAGGATTGGTGCGTATACCTTGGTGAAGGCAGTTTAGGGTAGACTGCTGCAGTGGAGAGGAAGTGAGGATCAGTGATTAGACCTTGGTGAACATTTGGGGTTAGGGTGGATTGCTGGGGAGCGCATTGACATCATCCAAGTAAGCCATGGAAAATGGCTCTTACTTAGGGTGCACTGCTGTAGCATGAGAGGGAGCAAGGATTGGTGAGTATACCTTGGTGAAGGCAGTTTAGGGTAGATTGCTGCAGTGGGTAGGAAGTGAGGATTAGTGATTAGACCTTGGTGAAGGTAGGGTGTTAGGGTGGATTGCTGGGGAGGGCATTGACATCATCCATCCAAGTAAGACATGGAAAATGGCTCTTACTTAGGGTGCACTGATGCATCATGAGAGGGAGCAAGAATTGATGAGTATACCTTGGTGAAGGGGGATTAGGGTAGATTGCTGCAGTGGGAGGAAGCGAGGATCAGTTGGTATAGCTTGTGGAGATAGGGTTAGGATGGATTTCTTCAGCAGGAAGGAAGCGAGAATCAGTGAATATACCTTGGTGAGAAGAGGGGATAGGGGGAATTTCTGCAGCAGGGAGGGAATGAGGACCAGTGCTGGAGAGAAGGAGGCCATCATGAGCAGAGCCTCTTTAAAATATTTAGAAAAATTTAAGCTTTTAATTGGTTGTTATAGTGGATTTTTTTTTAAACTGCTATACACACCAAATCATTTGGTGACATCCTAAGAATGTCCAAGATATTCTGCAATTAAAGCTTTTATCATTTTCTTGTAATCCTTTACTGCTGGATTGAGCAGGGCCTTTGTAGAAGGCCTGCAGACTCTACCACTCATTCTGTGCTGTGCAGCCTCTCTCCTGTAGATCTGTGTTTCTTAGTCTGAGTAGTGTGGATGATGATTTATTCAAAAATAATCAGGCGTTTGCATAATTAGAGTGCATTAGGAATGTGTATGATACGACCACAGGGGGATTCAGATGGTTGAGATTGGGAATTCTTGGCTTGTATATTTACAGGCTCAGATGTTCCTGAGACACCAGATTATTGCCAATGAAGTGATTTTACACTTACCCCATCAAAAATAGAACGCTATTACTAGTGGATCATTTACATTGCGTTCTTTTGTTCACAACAAGATTGGTTTTATCTCCGTGGCCTTCATTGATCTTCTTTATTCCTATCATCAAATACAGTACATTTTTTTCCTCTGCTTCATATGAAAATCTCCATAAGAATGTCACTATTTCTACAAGTCAGGTTTTCTTATCACAATGAAACCAGCTTCTTCTTGCATACATACCAGGAGATGTGCTGTTCCTTTTGCAGCTTTTGTAAATGAAAACCCTTCATTTAAAGTGCTGTAATTCTTCAGCAATGCAGAGCAACTCTTCACAATAACAGTTTGCACTTTTAACAAGGGATTTACTGTGCTAAGTGCCTGGAGAGAACCACTGAATGCAGAAAACTCTTTGGCCTTATGCCACTTATGCATCTCAGCAGGGTAAGCAGCCAAGTAGAAGTCTTTCAAATGCCTAGTAAGCACAGTGGTTTGGTCATCTTGCATATATATTTTTAATATATAATTGAGGTGGGAATTAGTACTAGTATATGTTAGGTTAGATGTAGGTATTCTGTAAAGACTTTATCAGGCAAGATTCATGGCTTTCATTTCAGACTTTAATCTTAATACAAAGCTATTGGGGCTAAAAACCTCTGGGGTAGTTCTGTGCAAAAAAAAAAAAAAAGGAAATGGCTTTAGATCTTTAACACTTAATTACAAAAAGGCTTCGGTTACAATTATATACTTATTATCGTAAGTAACCTATCATTTGTAACAACAGCTTAATAATTTCCAGGCATGAACATTTTTATTTCTTGCAGTTTTCTCCATTTACAGGCAGTATTTTGTAGTGTATTTTCTACATTATTCATCATACTTATTAGTGCTTTATGCCCTTCTCATCTGCCAGTCCCCAAAACCTTCTCTCTGGTACTTGCCTTAAGCCTTTTTCAGGGACTATGATAACTCCTGTTATACATATGGTCAACATGTTCTTATGCAGGCCATAGACGATTCGTTTATCGGCCGATTTTTCGTCAAAAAAACTAAACATTTTTCGTTCTGTAAACCGATGTTGCCATCAATGATTGCGAAAATCGGCCGTTGTTCACGAATTTTCCAGCATGACTGATAAACGAATTGAGGATAAACCGCGAAAATCGGCCGATGATATTGCCCCACTAAAAGTGCGAAAATCGTCCGATTATTCTTTCGGATGAAAAATCGGCCAATAAACGAACCGTCTATGGCCTGCATTAGTGTTTTTTTACTGCTTGATTTAACAGTTTTGGATTATAAAGAGAAAATAAGAACCACAGAATGGTACAACTGATTGTAGCAGACTGAAGAGAGATAAAATTTGATTTACATCTCTCCTTTAAGGGTGTGCATGGACAAAGAAAAAAAAAAAGCATATTCAGTGCATCTTTACAATACAATGAATGCACATTTCCCCATGTTTTGTTTCTTTACAAATGCTGAAAGTACAGAAAAATATCCATTGATCTGCCTGGAATTCAGTGTGCTGTCAACTTCTTGTTTGAAATATCAACACAATGGTGGAGATTTACTAAAACTGGAGCACTCATAATCTGGTGCAGCTGTGCATTGTAACCAATCAGCTTCTAATTTCAGCTTGTTCATTTAAGTTTTGGCAAAAAATCCTGGAAGCTGATTGGTTTCTATGCAGAGCTGCACCAGATTTTGTACCATGCAGTTTTAGTAAATAACCTCCAATGACTCTGCAGCACTGAAATGCAGTTCTGCTGGCCTACATACCCATTTTTCCCTTTCCTCATCCCCACAACCTAAGGAGGAGGTATGCTGTAGTCCAGCATGGGAGAAGCCTGATTTACACTGCTTGGTAATTCAGTGCAACAGAGTGTTATCATCTCCACCAGGAAGCTAGGAGCTCGCTGGATTTCTGGCAGGACCCACTGGTGGTGTTCTGTATCTGCAGAATTTTTTAAAGACAGAACATTGGAAAATGTGTGAGTTTTGCAGATATGTACTGACTGTTGATTCTATATTTTGCCCAGCCGCACAATTTAACAGAGCGGAGGTGTTTCACTTCTCACACACACCTCTCTTTATATTACTTGCCAGGTCTACAATAATTGGATTCAAACTACAATATCTAACTTTGGTCATGCTAATGTAATTGATAATTATATAGCACTATATCACTACACATACTAGATAGTTGATCCATCAAGCACAAGTAAGAAAGACAGGAGATCTGCTTTTGCTTACAAGGTAGTTGTAGCAAAGGGACCTTGACTTCTCGTTATAGTACAGATATCTATTCTTTGGTTTTTACATGTGTCAGGGATTCATATCTAGTTTTTACAGAAAAAATGCATGTTAACGAACCTTTCTACTAACATTCACATGTTAGATTTAAATATGTATTTGTGTACTGTATATAGCTATTGTCAAAAACTTCCTTACCCATTGTAACACTAGTCCATCCCTATTCCACCTCTTCTGCTTAGTTTACTTGAACTTTCTCACTTTTCTCTTCCAGTTGGGAAGCGACCTTGGGGGCGGTATTGGAGGAAGTCCTGCGGTAAGATACTTGTAATACTCTTATTAACTTTTTTTCATTTTTTTCAGTTAGAATGACTTGTAAAAATTCCTGTTTATTTTATACTGCCTGATTTAGTAAAACTCATGGACATCTAAAATGTCTTAGAGCTAGTCAATATCAATCATTAATGAGGAGCAACAGGCAACAACTGTAAAGTAGAACTATATAAATGAATGGTTTTACCTGCCTAAAGATTTTTTTGGGTGTTGTAATTTTTTGTCAGCTTTCTTGTGCTCAGTGACCAGTAAATGTCCCACCAGTCAAGCTGTGCAGTGTGGAAATGTGTGAATTATAGGATTTTGATACAAAAACATTCCACTCAAGATGTTAATTAAAAGAGAAGTATGGGGTCTCTTTTTTTTTTTTTATTATAATTACCTAGGTAGATGAACTCAGCGATCACATGACTGCTGATCACTGCTGAGTTCTCACAGCCGCTGTGAGCAGAGAGCAGTGACTGTCAGTCACTGCTGTCTGCTCTAAACCAACCAACCAAAGCTTTGGCTGTACTTCTTTAACCAAACTGCCAAGGAGGCTAAGCAAATAGTCTAATACATTCAGAGTATTGACCTGGCTCTCGTCATTTTAGTAATGGTTCCTCAATACAGGACTGCATAAATACAGGTCAGCATGGTAAATAGTCTGTAGGGGACCAAAGTGCTCTGTGCAGCATGGCACAGAATGGTTCAGGCTGTTTAGCTGTATATGCTGCAACGCCACCTTCCTGCTGTATTCTGTGGACATCCGGGCAGAAAGGTGTTTACCAGCTGGCAGCATGCATGTGATGCTTACCTGAGTGCAATTACTGCCTCCTCCTGTGAAGACCAAGAATGACCTAGAGCACACATGTCAAACACAAGGCCCATGGGCCAAATTTGGCCTGCTAGGCCATTTTGTGTGGCCCTTGCGCCTCTTAAGCAGCTGTGGTACCCCTCTCGTCTCAACAGTCAAGAGCAGAAAGGAGGACAGGACTCCTCCTACACATCTTGCTCCTCTCTGTGCAGCCTCAGTACCCCCTCGTCTCTGCCTCCCCTTGTCCCAGCATGCAGCAGACTCCAGCTGTTGACTCCAGCCCTCCCCTGGTCCTCCTCCAGACCCTGCACTTTCTTCATCTCAGTTCTGCCCCAGCTTCTTTCCAGCAGCAGCATAAGGCAAGGGGTGCACTGTGATGTAAGGGAGGGTGGGAAGCCTCTTGTCTTCTAATTTTGGGGGGGCTCTTGACATCTGATGTAAGGGAAGCATGTGGGGTGCTCTGGACATTTCGTCTTACAGATACATCTGGCCTTTTGAGGTCAGCCATAATACTGATGCGAAATTGAGTTTGACATCCCTGACCTAGAGAATGAGCTATACCTCTCCAAGTACTGGGCTCAGGAGCTGCTGAAAGATGCATGGGCTTTGCTGGGTGTAGGCAGTAGAATAGAATACACTAGAGTAATAGAGTACAGGGCTAGAATGGGGATGGACAGAGGATGCTGGCTGCTCACCTGATCATTACTTTGTAGAGTTTTCCCATGAAGTTGCATATTTTGTCAAGACATCTGCTTTTTTTGGTTTAGGTACAGTGGGGTTGTTACTTGGAGGGGATTTCCAGCAAGAATGGAAATCTTTCCTTTTCAGGCTGAAACTTGACCAATGAAATATAGTGATTTTAATTTTGTAGACACACTATGGTATTGTGTTATACTAACTCAATTCCTGTCTTTTGAACCAAGACAGGGAGTGCGGAAAACTCTTTAAAGGGGACACATATAGGAATACAATTTGACAAAGGTTCCATGCCTTCCGTATCCTGCCTTCTGTCCATTGGGATGATGAATTACACACTATATAATGGTGTTCAATGGTTTTCTTGTTTTTACTTTTTCTATTGGGTTGTCTTTGAATAAAATATCTTGCAAATATTGGCTAAACCACTTGGATGTAGGCATTTTAATCCCTTTTATAATTTATGATGTCTTAACTACAGGAGTGTTTTTGGGAAAAATAAAATGTCTTTTGTTTGAGCCATGCAACAAAAACTGTCTTGGAGCATTTTCTCCACGGGGAACTTCCTTAACATTTGTAGTGATCTTGCATGTGCATGGTCATGAAGTGCATCAGCCGTGCAGTTGTCTAGTCTCTCTACAGATGTCATTAAGGTTCACTATGAAGCTTTACAATTTAAGCTTGAATGCTAATATTTTTGAATACATGGCTCCTGTGACTGAAAATCAGCGCCATATTGTTCCTGAAGTTAAAAGAGAATACATTTTTTTATATTTTTTTTTCTTTTAAAGCATAGATGATCTCAGTGTTTTGAAAATAAGGCAGCTGTCAGATAGGGGTTAATATCCTACTACTAAGTGATTTCAACTGGACCACAGCTGTGCCTGATAGATGATGGCTAGAGGGAACAATCTCTGAAAACATGTCAATTGGGTCTCTAGATTTAAACACTTATGACCGCTTTCCACAGTAATAAAAGATGCAAGCAACATTTTCTTTTTTTTTTGTAAAACCGGCAGTAGCTGTAAACAGAGATTTGTTTTCCAAGCACTTCTTTTGCATAACTAATTCATCATTTTATCTTTCTGTGTGAAGTTTTACATTCTGTGTAATTTTTCTCTCTAGCTTTTTTTTGGACTGGCGATAAGCCAGAACCTCTCAAATTTTATTTGCGATCGGAGTTTCGTTCAGCGGGGCAAACAACAATTAAAACCCATCAGGGGTTTCAACCTTTACCTACCCTATAAAAAAAATACATGTTTTTATGGCTGAATGTGTGCCAACTGGAGATATCTGCTTTCTCGGGGACTGTTGTTACTGGAACAGGAAATTAGGAAAATTTTCTTTTTTTGGAAACTGAGGGCTGTAAAGATCTGACAGCAGTTTTAACTCTCTTCCTGTCTAAAATATTTTGGCTGGACTTCAGCTTTAAAGGATAAGTTCACATTTTTGGAATATGTTACATGTTCCACCTTTTTTTAGGTGGAATGTTCTGACCCACCGCCTCTAGTGACAGTGAGAAAAACCTTTAAAGAAATTTTAAAGAAAAACGTGGCTCACCCACACAGCCGCGTGATTTATTTACAGGGCTCTGTGAATGGGAGAACTACAAGTATTGTCAGCCTTTGCAGCTGTCGACTTGTAGTTCTCTATGAACTACTAGGGAGGAGTTGAGCGCTCTAGGTAGTTTTGTTTCCTCTTGTCATTGTATAACTGCCTGCCTGTATGAGGAACGAGCAGACAGCTTACACTGACAGTCTGCAGGAGTCCTGCATTGCACCCACAATCTGCTGATCACGGGTTCAGTGCTTTGCAGGCTCCTAGTATAAAAAAAAATGTGCATTTAATTTTTTTTTTATCTGCAAAAAAAGTGCATTTTTTTTTACAGAGGTGAACTTAAACTTTATATTTTCAACTAACCTATCCATTTCAACTGTTGTTAGTGATGGATGGCATATGCCACCTGAGAATAATTGGCAGTGAAATATCTTGAATTACTCATCTGATTGAATAAAGCCTAACACATGCAACAAACTTAATTCCCTATTTTCATTAAGAAGAGAGGAAGATTAACCCAGTCACAGAGATCTTTCCAGCACATTGGAAACTGTGTGAGTGTTATCAAAGCTGATATGATCAAACGAATATAGGGGTACAAAATGCATACCATGTGTATTGTCTTGGTTAAAGTCCCTCTTCACCGCCACCATATTTACTGGAGATCTGATGCGTGCACAGGCATGCCACGAGTCTCTGCCATGTCATGTAGAGTGTGCACATGTGCTAGATCCCACCACATGTGAAGACACGCTGCGGAGTCTCTGCAAGTAGTTTTGCGGATCCCGCACAGTGTGTCTGCCAGTGTTAATTTTGGCATCAAATTTTGATTTAGTTTTAGTCATAGTCTTTTGACTAAAATGGCGGTTTAGTTTTAGTTGTAGTTTAGTCATCTGCATTGTTTTAGCTGTATTTTGGTAGACTAAAATCTGCAGTACGTTTTAGTTGACTAAAATATCGTACGTTTTAGTCAACTAAAATCTCCTACATTTTAGTCGGCTAAAATCTCCAGTAAATTTTAGTCGACTAAAATCATTTTAGAAAACTAAAAACTAATGGGTTTAGTTAAATTGAAATACATTATTTAAGCTTTTCTCTAGAATTTCCAAACTCATTTTTTACTCCTGGAGTAAAAAAAAAAATCTAATGTTATTATTGGTGGTACTAAGGTCTGAACAAAGTAGACAGACACAGATTTAGCAGTTATATACCGTCTTTATAAGTAAAACATCCCTGCTTCACATTATCATTCTATTTTGTTCGGTGATGAAAAATAGAATTGATTTTCATTATAGTTTTCGTCAGTTGACAAAAATTCAGTCATTTTCATTCAGTTTTTGTCGTTGGAAACATGGCACTAACGAAAATTATGAAGAAAATATTTTCGTCTACGAAATTAACACTGGTGTCTGCGCATGCATAGTTTCTCACAAATGGCTTCTTGAATGCTATGTCACACATCCCAGGAACTAGTTTTCAAGATGTCACACGTGCAGAAATACGACGTAGATATCATTATTCTGGCCAAAGAAAATAATTAGCACCCAAGAGCTTGACGCAGCTAAATGCTGATAGACGAGCGTACACATGTTTCCATGCGTCAAGCGTTATTTCGGCCAAAACACTGCTGCCAGGAGGAAAGGGTGACCCGGGCAAACGCCCTGTGTGAACGGGTCCTAAGTAACAATTTATTTAGATAGTTATGTTATAAAAAGTTAATACCATATTACTTTTACACTTTTGCTCTGCAGTCAACATTTTTGATACAGTATATCAATCACTAAATCTCTGTCCTTTCTGGCTTCCTGTAGGTTGTAGCGGTAGCACTGTCAATCTCAAGGTAGTAGTTCCCTCCCTCTAAGGGCTCATGTACACTGCAGCTGATAAACTCATGTTTAGGAGCTGTTCATCATTTTTTTTAGCAGCCCCTGAACTCTCCCTAATGTTTTCCTATGTGTTCATGTACACATCATCGTTTACAGCCATTTACAGGCTGTTGAGTTTACAGTCGTTTTTTTTTTCATGCAGAAAACTTGCGTTCAGCAGTAGATTTTATCAGCGTTTCAAATGCAAAATGCTTGTAAATGCGGTTAACCACATTTATAGACGTTTGCGGTTGAAATGTTTTTTTAACTATTCCATTTCCAGATGCTGTCCAGAGCCTTTTTTCATTGTGAAAAATGCATGCAAAGTGTTTTCCCGGTACTCAAATGGACCTGGTACATCATACTTTGAGGTTTTGCATGAAAAAAAAAATATGTTAGACACTGCTGCAATAATTTCTGCACAGAAATGAGCTGGAACACATCCAAACCCCACAAAAAAAAGACAGCTAATCTCAACAAATACTGATCTCTCTGCTTCTGCTCTATCTATTTCTCTCAAAATGTCGGAAATAGTTAATTTTCTACTGTTTTTCAGTGCATTCTGGGCATTTTGGAAGATCTCCTGAGGTTATCTTAAAAAAACGCTTCTAAACACAGATGCTCATAAACGCACATAAACGTGGTATGCAAACGCAGCTAAACAGACATTTTTTAATCCAGCAGTCAGTTTCCATTGTTCAGAAGTGTCCCGTGTACATGGGGCCTAAAAATGAAGTGACAGCATAATACATCCCTGCTCTGTACATCATATGATGCCACCTTGAGATTTTTCTACAGGGGATCCCTGGTCCTAGACTGCATCTTTTGAAATAAGAAGCAGAACAGTGTGAGCATATAACCTGGTTTTAGAAGACAATGTTAGTGTACTTTTCTATTTTATTGCATAAAAACGTGTCATGTGTGTACTAGAGGGATCTCCATTAAATATTCTGTATTATGGTGCCTTGACTTTTTGGCAATAATGGCTGTAGAAAAGATCTTGTTTTTGTCCCCCCCCCCAGAAATTCTTCTGTTTATGAAAAAGCACTATGCTTGGCTTCAGAGCTAGGAAAAAGATAACATTTCCTGTGCATTTGAAATCAGGATTTTAACATGACATTTCAGGTTAAAGTAGATAGGAGCTATACCACAGAGTGTCCAGTCTGGTACGGAAATGTACATGAATAGTGTTTTTCTTTTTGGCTTTTAGGTAGGACAGACTTTTATTCCTTCCTCTGTACCAGCTACATTTGCTCCATCACCTACTCCAGCTGTGGTCAGCAGCGGACTCAATGATTTGTTTGAACTTTCAACTGGCATTGGAATGGCTCCAGGAGGATTTGTGTCTCCAAAAGCTGTAAGTACGGCTGATCTTCTATTGCTTTACATTTGATGATACAGAATATGAGGTGTCATTGATCCATATTAAATTGCCATGCCTCAGTGGATTTTATATATCTGCCCACACATCAAAATGACACATGCATTGCTTTTTCTCTTCCAAGTCCAGTTCACTAGGTTGGAATGTATTTAGATTTCTCAGTTATATTCACTGGTGTTTTGTCATTAAATTATAACATAATGTACCTAACCTTTTTCATACAGAGCACAGCAAGTGTTTGCAGACAATTAGGTATTCATCCCCTGCAGTGAAGTTTAGCAAAGTTGTTTAATTTCCCCATGTTGTTAAAGTCAATTACCTGCACTTACAGAGAGATTCTGAATGAGACATAAGAGGGTGGCAGGGATTTTTATGTTGCCCCCCCGGGGACAATATGCAAATAAGATTCTCTTGTCTTAAAATGGACTGCTTCCAACATCTATAGTCCATGGTACAAGCTAGTGCCCTGAGAGAAAATCATCTATAGAAAAAAAAAATGCATGTGTTTTGTTTCAATCATTTATAAAACCCCATCGCCTTCTCCAGTGCTTTACAGAGAGTGCCAAGTCATGTTTATCAGCCACTTCCACCATTAAGTTTTCTAGTCTAACTCCTGTGCAGATACACACAGAGAAACAAGTAGCCAGCATGCCACTGTTGTCATAGTTTCTGCAATTCAGTAGTAAATCAGTCATGCCAAGCACGTTCTTCCTGCAGGTTGTTGAATGCACAGCCAGTGTTCCACCTGACACTTGTAATGGCGGGTTGCATATTTTTCTTGCATAGTTCTCATATGTCTTTGGAAAATAAGTAAAAGAATGATGCTGTCTGCGGTTATCTGAGCAGAATCATGTATTTTCTATTGTAAAGAGTTTAAAGTATATTTAAACCACAATGCACTTATCTTATTTGCTCCCCTTTGGTTTGATAAATATATCATTGGATACCTTTTGTTATACTTTGATTTTTATATATATATTTTTTTTTTTTTAGTTTTAAAAAATTACCTTTTGATCATTTTGAAAACTGAGAGCTGTCCTGTCCCTCCAGTTTATATCTTGGACTACAGTACAATTAGTCCCTATGTTGTGCAGATGAGGAATGGGGGAGGGATTAAGTAGTTTACCAAAAGACAACTGGGCAATGCTGACACCCCCAGTCCATAATAATGCTATGTGTTGTCAGCCAACGACAGGAATTTGTGCATTTCTGGCAAATCAACAAGTATTCTTCTGTACTTCCAGGGTCTTTTAGTGAAGTAAAACACTTACTGAACTATATGAATTGGTTTAGGTGCAGCGGTTTATCACCATTTATAGTTCTCCATACTGGTTAATGCCAGTGTTCTAGACCATACCAATCATTTTTGGAATCGGCCGTGCCTGAAACCTATTCCTGCTTATGCATTTAACAGAACGTAAGCGGCTGAAGGATTTAATCTACATGTCTTGGAAACCATTTGACAAATTATAATTTAAGTTGGCATGAAAAAAATTGCCAGATTTGCCAAATATCCTTGTTGAACTAAGCTTTTCTATAGTCAAGATTTGTTACACCATGAAAGCTTATATAGATGTATACTGTTTATCTGGCAGAACAGTGACTGTGACCAAGATATTTATGAAAGACAAGGGGGCTGAATTACGAAAACTCAAAACCTCCTGTCCACAGTTTTGCCAACCTCCCGCAGCACTTTTTAATGACAAAACATGGAAAATTTACTGACGGAGCACTTTTTTTTTTACTGACAACCTGAAAAATAACATTAAAAGCTAAGACAATCAATATTTAACTGCTTTCCCACCACTTTATAGCAGAAATACTGCTGCAGGGCTGCACAAAATCACGTGTATATATATATATGTGATTTTGCATCTCCGGGTAGGGGGCGCACACGCACCCTACCCGCACCGCCATTGGCAGCATAAGCTGTTGATCATCAGGTCCCGGCCGGTGATTCCCCGCCGGCGATCGCCAAGTATCACTGATGGGGGAGAGACCTGTACGTAAACAATACAGATCTCTCCCCTGTCAGCTCCTGCATGTTGTTTTGTATTGCTCTGCATAGCAGCGCAATACAAAGCAATGTGCTGACAAAGTGAAAGACACACACATCACACAGTAAAACAGCACAGAGTTAACCCTTTGATCACCCCTTCCTGCCCAGTGCCATTAGTACAGTGTCAGTGCTTTTTATTAGCACTGATCACTGTATTAGTGTCACTTGTGATGTCAGTGACAGTTCTCCCCCACTGTCAGAATGCCTGCCACAGTCCTGCTATAAGTCGCTGATAGACGCCATTACTAGTGTAAAAATTTTTTAATTCCAGTATATATACCGCCAGTTGTAAAAGCTATAACTTTCATCTCCTAGATTGTAAGTTCGAAAGAGCAGGGCCCTCAATCCCCTCATGTTTTGCATTGTATTGGTATTGTTCTGTCACATGTTCTGTCCCCCTTTTGTAATGTACAGCGCTGAGCGAACTATTGGCGCTTTATAAATGCTGTATAATAATAATAATGTAAACCAATTGATGTACATTTATTGGCATTTTTTTAACAAAGATGTGTAGCAGAATACATTTTGGCCTAAATTTGTGATGAAATTTTATTTTTTGAAATTTTTTTACTGGACTTGTTTAATAGCAAAAAGTCCATATTGTTTTTCTTTCTCAAAATTGTCGGTCTTTTTTTGTTTATAGTGAAAAGAATAAAAAACTTTCAAAGTGATCAAATACCACCAAAAGAAAGCTCCATTTGTGGGAATAAAGGACTTAAATTTCATTTGGGTGCAGCGCTGCATGACCGTGCAATTGCCAGTTAAAATTATGCAGCGCCGTATCTTAAAAAATGGCTTGGTCAGGAAGGGAGGCAAATCCTCTTGAGGGCAAGTGGTTAAACAGTATAAACACAATATACAAAACACTGACAATACCCATAACAAGTAATTTGGTTTACACCCACAAAAGTCAACACAACATGAAAAATGATCAGCCCCTGATATTTACAGACATTGGTAAAAATCACTTATTTTTACAAACTGTACGTTAATTTACTGATGGTTAGCAACCCTATCTGCCCATTGTAGCCTAGTAGGATTAAGGCTGGCCATACATTATACAATTATCTGCAGATTTTCTGCCCAATTTCCTTTAGATTTACCTTCAACTATGTAGTGCAAGGGCCTGCCTAATTGGATACAACTGAAAGTGTTGTTTAGGTTTGTCCTCCTATTATATGGTTTTTGGTAAATCTAAACCAAAAATCTGCAGATAATTGTATAATGTATGGCCAGCCTTAGCTTCTGTTTCTAATTGGCACTGGGAAATGACACCTGATATGTGACTGACTGTTTTAGTAATTAGAATTCAAATTTTTGCTCCAGGTTTGCACTCCCTGTGTAAGTTAGCCTTTCTTCATCTTCATCACAGTATGCTTCCTGTTATACCATTCGTAATATTAGGAGTTAAACTCTCTTGATGAGGATGTCTCCATTGTAATATGTAAACACTTTAATTCCCTGTGAACACATTAAGTATAGCAAACATTGCTGTGGTCTGCAAATTGGGTAAAGTTTTTGTAATTGCCATATGGGCTCTTTTCTAGGTTTGGCTGCCTGCTGTGAAAGCAAAAGGACTGGAGATCTCGGGCACATTTTCCCATAGGCAGGGGCATATCTACATGGACATGAACTTCACCAACAAGGCTCTGCAGCACATGACCGATTTTGCCATCCAGTTTAATAAAAACAGGTTAGACACATTTCCGTGTGGAAAACCAGATTACAGAGACCACATCGATTGATTGATTGACTTTCCTCCTCTGCTTAATCTGAGTTATTTGAGTGCTCTTTGGTAAATGCTGTAAACTATGGGGAGATAAGAACTCTTGATGTTAATTTTTATACTTCTTAATCCATCATTTAGATACTGTTACCAATTTAATTGTATTGTGTGTAGGTTAGAGCCTTTTTTATTATATATATGTGTGTGTATATATGTATGTGTGTGTATATATGTGTGTATATATGTGTGTATATATATATGTATATATATATATATATATATATATATATATATATATATATATATATATACACACACACACACACATACATACACTGTCTAGTAAGAGGCTCTCAGCAGGACAGGAAGTGAAGGGAAATCCAACCAAACTCTGAAGAGCAGTAAAAAAAAATTAAAATAATAAAATATATATATATATATATTTATTTTTTTTTTATATTTATTTTTTTTACTGCTCTTCAGAGTTTGGTTTGATTTCCCCTCACTTCCTGTCGTGCTGAGAGCCTCTTACTAGACAGGTGACTTACTAAAACTGGAGAGTGCAAAATCTGTTGCAGCTGTGCATAGAAACCAATCTGCTTCTAACTTCAGCTTGTTCAATTAAGCTTTGACAAAAAAAAAAACTGGAAGCTGATTGGTTTCTATGCACAGCTGCACCAGATTTTGCACTCTCCAGTTTTAGTAATTCAACCCTGTTCTATCAAGTTTTTAATCCCCATGATACCATATTTTGCCCAATGTTAAGGGATGTTATTGGATTGGTGGAAATGGCTGGGTGTTTGTGTTTTGGTTCTGACATGCATTTGCAAAGTGTTTTTAGAAGTTTAGGAATACACCATTTGAATTTTGAGTTGCACTGTGTAGGGCAACATTTATTATTAACTTTTTTTTTTGTTTTAGGCCTCATGCGCACAGGACATAAAAAAAACCCAGCTTTTAACCACTTCCCTTCCATGTACATAAACGGCCGGACGGGATCAGTGCAGGAGCGGGTGGCCGTTTATGAACGGCCTCCGCACTCACTACCCGTGCACGCTCCCTGGAAGAGCGAGACAGAGACACAGATCGCTGTACGGGACCTCTGTGTGAGGTCCCGATCATGTGATCACTGATTTGGCCAGTCAGTGATCACATGAATAGTAGTAGGCAAGATGTCATTGCTTACTACTTGTGAAATCCGTGAATGATCACAGAGGTCACATGGTACAAGGCTATTCACCACAGCCTTGTACCATGTGACAAGCTGTGACCAATCACAGCTCTCACAGTATTTCTCAATGGCTGCAAGAATGCAGCCAGAGAGGAGAACGGATTGCTTTTACAGCCTTTATGGGTGTAAAAGCAATCGGTGTAGAAAAAAAAAATCTTCATCACCCCCCCACAAGTATTACAGTGTCACTTTGGTGACACTGTACTGCTAGGGTGACAGTATGTTAAAAAAACACTTAAATAATAATATAAAAAAATAAAAATGTTAAAACTTTTTTAAAAAAATTATCATTTTTGGTTATAAACTAATTTGGGTTATTTTATTTTTTTTACTAAAAAGATAGATGAATACATTTTGGCCAAAATTTATGAAGAAAGATTATTTATTTGAAAAATTTTATAAGAAAAACATTTTTTTTTCAAAATGTTTGGACTTTTTCATTTATATAGCAAAAAACTAAAAATCCCAGTGGTGAATAAATACCAAAATAAAGTTTTATCTGTCTCAAAAAAATTGCTAACAAATTCATATGGGTACAGTGTTGCACGACCGCTCAATTGTCATTCAAAGTGTGATAGCACTGAAAGCTGAAAATTGGCCTGAACAGGAAGGAGGTGAAAGTATCCAGACTTGAAGTGGTTAAAGGTGTTAGACATTTTTTTTTCCAGCCTTTAAACATCCCTCTATGTTAGCCTATGTGTACATAGGGGTTTACAGGCGTTAAGAGGCAAAAAGAGAAACGTACCACGTGCATTCAGGAGAGGAGCATTTGGGTGGAAAAATGCCAAACATGCTCTAACGCTAGCTCATTTAGGCGCCTTTGTGTGTTAATGTATTCTAATGGCTAGAATGAATTCATATACTGGCCTATAGAATGCATTTGCACCAAACACACATTAAAGCACATGCAAAACATGGCTCTAGGCACATTTTTTTCAGCTGTGTTTTCCTCCCCTAGAGCAAAAGTGTCCAGGGGAGGAAAAAAATATGCTGTGTGAATGAGGCTTTGTCCAGTGGGGAGTTTTTATTAAGGTCAGCAACTCATAGCAACCAATTACAATTTACAAACTATTACTAAAATTGGTGCAGCAAGCTGACCAGTGCATTCATCAGAGCAGGGGATGCCTTATATGCTAGAAATTTTGATTTTTACTATTGCAAAGTGGGAGGAAGTATAGTCAGGCGTATTCACTTATGGAAAGAGTAGTATTTATGGTTCGAGGCACTATCGGTAACAGGTAATGGCATTTGTCAAAGCTCTGAGTGCTGTTTTATGAAAAAAACCTAAGTCTTTTGAATTGTGTTTATATAGTTTACGTTTGTTGTTTGTCTTCTCTCAGCTTTGGAGTGATTCCCAGTGCTCCATTGGCTATACATACACCCCTCATGCCGAACCAAAGCATTGACATTTCCCTCCCACTCAACACGTTGGGGCCTGTCATGAAGATGGAGCCACTTAATAACCTCCAGGTAATTAATTGCCTTTAGTAGCAATACCATTCATATCTGATGTCATGTGAAACTTGTAAATGATTAGCTATAGTATCATCTACACAGGCACATTTGGGGGGGGAGTGCTTTTGGCTTTCATTTCACTAAATAAATAATAAGCCAGATCCCAGCAGACATTGTAGACATACACAGTGATAAGGAAATGCTGTGTGCTTTCAACGCTGGGGCACACATCCACTCGAGCATATTCATTGTATGGAATAGGAGCTCAGATGGAAACTCTGGTTCATTTATTCCCACTGAGCCATCTGCTCACCCAATTCATTCAAACTGATGCAGCTACAGAAATCAATTACATTTTGCCACCTATGCCAGACACATAATGAATGGCTTTACCATCCCTTATATGACTGCTCCTGTTTCCCACGTGGCAACATTCCAAGTTTGTAGCAAAGATGCAGGTGGTAATATGCCCCAGTGCGAAAATCCATCTGGAAGCTTAAAAATCTGTGTTAATACTGGTGAATTTAGATCAGTGGTGTCCAGTTCTTGTCCTTCTGGGCTGCCAGTAGAGCATGTTTTCCTCTCTATCAGGTAGGAGAACAGATGTATAAATAACCTGTATAAAGTTATTTGAATCTGTGGCCCTGTAGGATGATAGTTGAACACCACGTTTCTGAAATGTGACCCCTTGCAAATATAAATCTGTTCACTTGTTTGATGGTCTGTAAAGATTTTAAAAGATTTAAAATTTGAACCATATTTTACTGTTTTTCAGTGAAATATATTTGCATTTTTAAAGTTGAGTGTCATTTATGAAACCATAATCCTTTTCATAGCATTTGAAAGATGTACATGTGACTTTCAAGCAATCTTTCTTATATGTTGTACAGCCATGTGCCACCAGTCCATCCAGTTTCAGATTACTACCTATACTACTCAAATTTATCTTATGTATAACTTCTGAACACGCCACAAAATAATGGGGCATCACTGACAGTGTCCTAAACATAAGCATCGCTTCTTCATCTTGAAAGCCCTATAAGAGTTCTGTAGGTTAAATGTAGGTCATAAACAGAAATACAAGATCACAGAGCACACAAAACTGTGCAAATAATCACTTTTAATAGATAAATATAAAAAGCAAATTGCACTTCTAAAGAAGAGTTCTGTACATTGCTACAGTTCTGCTTATCTGTGGTACCTGTTTACACAATCCTCACTAAGAAATCATACACAAATTATTTTTCCTTCTCGCTTCCCTGTGGGCTGTAGTATGTATCTCAAGACACATACCCAGCATATCCAAGTCATTTCCAGCATCCAATCAAAAGACTGTACTGTAAAATGCACAGCAAATTGAACAAAGCTGAATTTTGTCAATGCATAAATCAGAGTACCTCTGTCTAGTGTGCACTAGAAGCTTTTCTGCAAGGTAGCCCTACACAAGACTGTGGTAAAGAAAAATAAGTGGCCCATAGACTTGACTGTGGTGTTTGGGTGAGCAAATTGACAGAATAACACTTTTTCCTTTTGTTCATTGAAGGACACAACTTCTGGTATAGAGAATAGAATGGTGGTTGTTGCACTTTTTTACATGATATTTGCGCAGCCATTTGTAAAATGCAGGAAAAAATACACTTTAATGAATTTTAGTGCACACAAAGACAATGTAATCCCATTGTTTTGGTAAAATATAGACAATGATGTTACGCCTAGTAAATAGATCCCAAACATGTCATGCTTTAAAACTGCATACTCTTGTACAACAGCGACAAACTGCAGTACCTAACAATCTCCATAAGCAATGCTCCAAAACCCTTTACAGGTTACCAGTTTAGAGTTAAAGAGGAGGTCTGACCCTAGAATTATTGCTCTGACGTTTGTGGTGATACCTCACATATGCGGTGCGATCACCATTTACATATTCATGTGGGACATGTGCATGTTCGCATTTGCTTGTGAGCATTAGAGGATGGGGGTACTTTTAATTTTTTTTGTTTTATTTTATAATTAGTAAAAAAAAATTTTTCTTACACACTGTACCTTTAATTTTCTTTTATTGAAATGTATTGCTATCGAAAGGGATAAACATCATCCCTTGTGATGGCATGGGCCATGACAGGTCCCCCCTTATGGAGAGATTTGGGGTCTATTAGACACCATCTCTCTCTTATGCCCTCCAAAGCATCTGATAAGATTGAGATTGTTTAATCAGATATTTTACAAGCCTGTAATGCCTTGTAAACAAACAAACCAAAACCAGAAATGGCAAAATCTTTGTCACTTCTGGTTTCTGCCTCACAGGGGGAGTAACGATGAAAGTTCCTCTCACCCTGTGCAGTGCATCTGATGCGCCTGATTACATCGGTACTGGGCTCCCCAGAGGGACAGGGGAGACTGGTAACAGTGGCGGGAGAGGGAGTAACCCCCTTCCGTCACTTTCAAAGTAATCGGGTGGCTGTATAGCCATTTGGTTCACTTTTACCATGTAAGGAATTGCTGGCTCTAAAAAATATCTGGATCATAGCTGCAGCTGCCATTCGCTCCTGCTGCTGTCAATCAAATCTTGTGAGGAGGGAGCAGGGGCCGAGCCGCATTGTGTTTGTCAATGGACACACACAGCCTGGCTCAGGAGCGGCCCTCTATAGTGCCGCAAAGAGATCCCAGAAGAGGAGGATCGGGGCTGCTGTGTGCAAGAACATTGCACAATGCAGGTAAATATAACATGCTTATTATTTTTTAAAAAATGTTAGATTTTACAACCACCATAATATACACACTTCTAGTCAGCAGAAAAAGGAGATGGCCTGCAGCACAATGTTACAATGTCAAATATCTTCTTATGTGCTTGTGACTGGCATGGGGTAAACTCACACCACCCTTGAATATTCACTAATATGACAGAAGCACATCCCTTCCATCTACAGATCCTTTAGCTCCCGGGTGTGTCCTCCACTGGAGTTCCTACAATAGATTGCATTCATGGCTATCTGTATGTGTATAGAGTGGTCCTAATTCACAGTGACAGGTGTTATAACCCCTTCATGGGATTGCATGACAAGACTGTGTCACAGCACAGTGCTGCAGACTCTAAATTCATGTGATGAGAATATTCATAGGGGCATTTATCTGAAGAAAGCAGAAATGTAATTCTTTGTGTTTGTTTTTGGAAACGTGCTTAAAATCCATTTAATTCAGAGATCTACAAGAGTACACATGTCATTCCTGTTGATGTAGCAGAGAAAATGATTTAGAAAGAGCCCAGTGAAGTGCTGCAGGGCTGAAGGGTTAATGGATGTTGTGAACCCTTTAAATCATCCTTTGGATCTCTGCTGGCAGGGGTCTTAGTGCTAGTTGTAAATCTAACATGTTAATTTTTGGTTTTCTCTTGCACCTGATAGGTGGCTGTGAAAAACAATATTGATGTTTTCTACTTCAGCTGTCTCATCCCTTTACATGTGTTGTTTGTTGAAGATGGGAAAATGGGTAAGAAACAATTTTTGTGTTTCCAGGGGCATTTGGGGATTTTAATGTTGGAATTGGGGGATTTAATATTTGATGCTTCAGACACTTCTGGTATAGGTGTGGGTGTATAAATTGGGGTTTATAAATTCAGGTCAAATCTAAACACTTTCAATTTGTGTGCAATCAAGCCCTTTCACTACATAGTTGTTGAAAATCAAATCATAAAATTGTATAATGTATATCCAGCTTTATCTTGTTTTAGTATTGCATTATTTGCACTCATAATTGTACTGCTAGTGACAAGTTAAATTCATTAAAGTGGTTCTAAAGGCACCTTCTATGTTCTGTTCCCTCCACAGCCCCCCCCAATACTTACCTGAGCCCCCTCTCGATCCAGTTGATGTTTCTTGTCTCTGTCCCTTAGCTCCCTCTCCTCATTGGCTGAGACAGAAGTGGGAGCCATTGGCTCACGGCTGTCAATCACAGCCAGTGAGCCACTGAGGAGAGAGCGGGAGTGGGGCCCAGCCACGGCTATATGGATACATAAACCGGCCTTGGGAGCGAACACGCATCGGTGCCCCCATAGCAAGTAGCTTGGTATTGGGGGCATTGGACAAGGGCGAGGACCAAGGAGCGTCATCGGGGGAACCCAGATAAAGAGGATCGGGGCTGCTTTGTGCAAAACCACAGCATAGAGTGGGTAAATATGACGTTTGGGGGTTTTTTTTTGTTTTTTTTTTTTTAAAAAGCCTAACCATTAATACCACTTAACTATTATGCTCAGATCAGCCCAAATTCCTGTACCTTTGGACCTCAGATCAGCCCAAATTCCTGTACCTTTGGACCTCAGATCAGCCCAAATTCCTGCACCTTCGGACCTCAGATCAGCCCAAATTCCTGCACCTTCGGACCTCAGATCAGCCCAAATTCCTTCACCTTCAGACCTCAGATCAGCCCCAATTCCTTCACCTTCAGACCTCAGATCAGCCCCAATTCCTTCACCTTCAGACCTCAGATCAGCCCCAATTCCTTCACCTTCAGACCTCAGATCAGCCCCAATTCCTTCACCTTCAGACTTCAGATCAGCCCCAATTCCTGCACCTACGGACCTCAGGTCAGCCCCAATTCCTGCACCTTTGGACCTCAGGTTAGCCCCAATTCCTGCACTTTTGGACCTCAGATCAGCCCAAATTCCTGCACCTTCAGACCTCAGATCAGCCCCAATTCCTTCACCTTCAGACCTCAGATCATCCCCAATTCCTTCACCTTCAGACCTCAGATCATCCCCAATTCCTTCACCTTCAGACCTCAGATCAGCCCCAATTCCTTCACCTTCAGACTTCAGATCAGCCCCAATTCCTGCACCTACGGACCTCAGGTCAGCCCCAATTCCTGCACCTTTGGACCTCAGATCAGCCCCAATTCCTGCACCTTAAGACCTCAGGTCAGCCCCAATTCGTGCACCTTTGGACCTCAGATCAGCCCAAATTCCTGCACCTTCAGACTTTAGATCAGCCCCAATTCCTTCACCTTCAGACCTCAGGTCAGCCCCAATACCTTCACCTTCAGACCTCAGGTCAGCCCCAATTCCTGCACCTTTGGGCCTCATAGCAGCATATCAGTTCTTGCATCTTCAGGTCTTAGATCAGCCCCTATGCATGTATCTTAGGACCTCAGATCAGACCCAATGCCTACACTTTTCAGACCTCACCCCCAAATCCTGTACCATTGTAGGCATGCAGGTGGTTTTTTTCTGCACAGTAAACCAACGTCCTTAGCTGCCAGGGAGCTTTTAATGATGCCAGGTAGGTGAGTGGGCCAGGGTTTGTAATTGACAGTCTAGTAAACTGTCAGTGACAGGAAATGCAAGTGCAAAGGAGGTTCTAAGCCCAGAGCTCGGCTTTAAGTTAAATCAAAATAAGTCTGTAGCCAAAACACTTGTATAGAATAGGGAAGGGCTTGAACCTCTTTTAGATTTGTATTGTTGTCTGTGTTTTCCTTGTGCAGATGCATCCTCCGTATTTGTCCTTGTATCCATTGTCACTGGGACAGAAGTGGATATGAATACCCAATTTTTCTAGTCACTTGAACAGGAGGCAAGGGGAAATCTTCCAAAGGAGGGACATTTGCCCCTTGTCAACCTGGAAAGATTCCTTATAATTCATGTTTTTTCTCCAGTAGAGAAAATGTAGAGAATACTCCCTAATGGAGCAGAGGGGAGAATAAAAAAGATGGTTTTTTTATCTCTTTTCAGTGTATTTAAAACTAGAAAAGTATTATCAGTAGATAAACTTTTACAAATATCTTTTTTGTAGATTAATCTGTAATTTACTTATCCTGGCTCTTTAAGAGGAGTGGTCACAATATAGCAAAATGATTGTGATCATCTACACTGTTTCTGCAAATAATCAACAAAGGCTTGTAGACCAAAATTGGCAATAGAAGCTGGTTACATGAATGTGAACTTTTATAAAACAGTCCTTATGTAACATTTAGCTTTACAATGACTGAACTCAAATTCCATTATAGATACCAGAGTTCCCTCAGAATGAATGGGGGGGGGGGGGGGGGTCTTGAATCTATTGTGATTCAGGATAAATCAATTACTGCAGACATTTTTTATTTATTGTTAGTCTTGATTATCTGACCTGTTACTGACACCAAAGCCCTGTTCTATCCAACTCCATGCTTCCCAGCATTGCAAACATACACATGGAGCTGTAAAACTGAGGGAAGAGCCAACAAGAGACAGACTTCCAAAGCAAACATTGTGTGGAAAATTGTTTATATGTAATATATTTGAAATGCTTTAATGTTGATGTAGTGTTTTAGAGCTGTTCTTACTTTCAATTTAACAAATGGGATATCATTAAGGCTTGGTTCATACTAATGAGATTTCAGAGGTGACGTGGTTCCCACAGAATTGCATGACAATGGAAATCACATTGATTTCACATTCACATCAATGCAACTCGAATACAATACGACTTTGAGGAAGGTTCATGCGCTACTGTGGTGCGATGCAACACGATTTTGTGCCCCATAAATGTCAATAGAAGCACACCAAAAACACAAGTACATGTTTGCATGCATTTTGTGTTAGTTGTTAGCAGCTGGCACCCTCCAATGTCCTCACAACCAGTGACTGACCCCTCTTCCCTGTCGTGGACCTACATTGCTGGATGACGAGACTAACGATGAATGGACTTGTCAAAAACTATTTGTGGGTTTTTGTTGTGTTTTTTCTTATTGCAGAGCCCTGCAGCTACTGGGCCTGGGTTGTGGGGAAGAGGACTTTGTCCTCATCAATATGGATTTGGTTTGGGGGGGAGGGAGGGTTGAGGGGCATGCTCATCTAGTAAATGGTGTTGTCTGTCAGGGTGAAAAAGTGGTGGAGATGTGCACAGACGCAACATTTTTAACTGTACAAATAGACTACAGAATAGCTGCTCTTCAATTGCAAAGAAACAGGATAGTGTTAATTGGTTGTGTTCATGGTATCCAGCAGTCTCCCATTTTAAAACAATATCCTGTTGTTTTTTAAATAGAACAAAATAATTCTGTAATGTTTATTTTAAAATGCATAGAACAGTCTTTCTGGCTTCGATTGAAATATTTGCAAGGCTTCATCCTGCGACGCAGTTGAAGCTGCATGGTCCATCTCTTGATAACTATGGTTACATGGACTGAGTGTTTTTTATTATGTTATATTCTAAGGAAAGACTGTTAGTAGGTTCTTGTTGGGTTTTTCATCAAATGGTCATGATGGTTGTACATTGACTGCCTTTGTACATATGTTGAATTCACCAATCTGGTTTTACGGTTTTCAGATCAAATGTGGCTATCCCTGTGTATGGAGGGACCCAAGCTTATTGTACATTGGTGTCTTTAAGTTAGATCTCATCATCGTTTTGCATTATTTATATTGGCTATGGTATATCCAAAGATTGTTTGCTTTTTTCCAGCAGTTTGCCACCAATACAATAACTGTATTTCTACAAAATTAAAGTTTGCCTGTAGGAATGTAAAAGGAACAAAAACATAATCTCTGCAAGTTGTTTAACCACTTGCCTACCGGGCTCTTATACCTCCTTGCTGCTCAGGCCAATTTTCAGCTTTCAGTGCTGGTGCATTTTGAATGACAATTGCACGGTCATGCAACACTGTACCCATATGACATTTTTATCATTTTTTTCACACAAATAGACCTTTCTTTTGGTGGTATTTAATCGCCACTGGGGGGGTTCATTTTTTGTGCTATAAACAAAAAAGAGCAAAAAATTTGAAAAAAAAAAGTTTTTCTTTGTTTCTGTTATAAAATTTTGCAAACAGGTAATTTTTCTCCTTCACTGATGTGCGATGATGAGGCGGCACTGATGATGATGCACTGATATGCAACAAGGATGGGCACTGATGGGCAGCAATAATGGGCACTGATGTGTAGCACTGATGGGGGGGCACTGGTGGGTGGCACTGCTAGGCATTGATGGGCACAGATGGGTGGCACTAATGGGCACAGGTGGGTGGCACTGATGGGCACAGGTAGGTGGCTTTGCTGGGCACTTGTGGGTGGCACTGCTGGGCACAGGTGGGCAGCACTGGTGGGTGGCACTGATCATCAGGGCACTGATCATCGGTGCCGATCCGTCCTCTGACAATTGCCAGTTATCGGCAGTACTTTCCTCAGGCTGTGAAAGTGTGAGGAAAGTGTAGCCAATAACCGACAACTGCATTTACCAGTGATCTGCTGTGCCAGCTGATTACTTGGTAAAAGGCCGCTGTGATTGGCCATTTACCACATCATCCGTAGGGGGCGCGGGAGGACGTCATATGACACCCTCCCAGGACTGGACAACCGCGCTGTAGCCATCATTCAGCTATAGCGCAGTTGGCAAGTGGTTAATGCTGACACCATCTTTACAAGTGTCCGCACATACCTTTTAGTTCTTTTCCCAATCCTCCTAGAGCCAAAACCCAGGATTCTCTGTTATTCAAATTCTGACTCCATTTCAGAAGTCAGCAGTTCTGCTTCTTGTACTACTATTGGATCCTAAATGTGATGGGTATCCTTAGTGGCCAATAGTAAGATGTCTTTTGGCCTAAGTACAGACTGATGTAAAGGTCTAATTTGCATAATAGCCTCCCTGGGTTTGGGGCATCTGGCACATAACACACTCTATATGCATGCGTCTGTAGCTGCCTACATACAGTACAATATCTGATGGCAGCTTGTTCTCCTGCTTTACTATAGATTTTTGTTTTTGTTTGTTCAGTTTTTTTCATTTTGTAGATTTTTTTTCTTTTTTTTTGGTGGGTGGGGGGGGGGGGGTATGGTGTAAAACATTTATGTAAAGATTGTTAAAGCAGTTGGATTGCCACTTATCTGTGGAGCAATTCACTGAAAGTTCAAAAGTTTACCCAACCAATTGAATATCTTTTTTGTTATTAAAACCACTGCCATCAACTAAGCACAAAGTCATGTAATGCAGGCCATAGACGGGTCGTTTATTGGCTGAATTTTCGTCCGCATGAAAAATTGGCCGATATTCACGCTGCTAGTAGGGCCAGCCCATCGGCCGTTTTTCGCAGATCATCTCGTTTAGTTTTATCATTCATGCTGGAAAATCCGTGAAAAACGCCCGTTTTTCGTGGATATTGGTGGCAGCATTGGCAACGGGCCGAATGATTTTTCGTTTATCGGCCGAACATTCGACCGATAAATGGCCCGTCTATGACCTGCCTAAGTTCTTTTTCTACTTTTTTTTTTCTGTAACTTAACCCACCTAAGAGCTGTATGCCCTGCCTTGTCACTGCATATGGCTGATCTAATGTTATGTTCATTAACACATAGACAGATCTTGCCCACCCCACACTAAACTTTTCCTGTTTGTACTTTACATAGAACGCCAAGTTTTCCTGGCCACCTGGAAAGACATACCTAATGAAAATGAGCTACAGTTCCAGATCAAGGATTGCCATCTAAATGCAGGTTAGTTTCTCTTTTTCTCTTTGACTGAGCGTTCACATGAGGTGAATAAAATGTGTTCACACTTTTTTGTCAACATCTGTTGCTTGTACCCGTAGACTGAAAATGAACATTTTCATAAAGCTGGAAGTGCTTTGTAAAATAATATTGCCCAAAGAGCTGCTGGAGGTCAAGAGGGATTAGTATGCTTCAAACCTCTGGAGTATCTTTGCAGCACTAAGTGCACTTGTGTATCAGCCTGCTGCTGGTCTGTGTATTTCTGAAGTATGTGCTTTATCTGTACTAAGCCTATAACATGCATAAGTCAATGGCATGTACCTTTGCTAGTACACATGCTGCAATTGGCACTGTACTAACAGGACCACATGTTCTATATGTAAGTGCCAATCTGGAGCTTGTTCAGCATCCTATTTTCCAAAGCATCATATTGCATTCTGTTTGCTTGCTTTTGGAGTGCAGTTGTGACATGGCTGTTTTCACAAAGCACAATATAAAGCCTGTCAATGGATGCTTAATAGAAGGTTTAACATTGAACCAAGGAAATGTGCAGTAATTTCAAATGTACACATTTGAGATGGTAATTTGAATTCCTAAAAGAAGGTGCAAAATTGAGACTGGAAGAGGCAGACACTGCTTCCACTATATAACAATGTTCAAGCTGAATTCTTGGCTAACATCAAAATTCATGGTTGAAATTCCAATTTGGTATCTGTCTAACCTTCCATAGGATTTGTATTTCTGTTCATTCAATCTCATTAGTCAGTTACTTCTGCCAGGTCCTGTATTCCTTCCACTGCAGTTGAGCAAAACAGCGTAGCCTAAAGTTTATCCCAGCATATGATTGGATAAAGACAGATTCATGTACTTTTGCTAGCTGTAATTGCATTTTTATATTTGCAAGGACTTCATCAGTGTTCAGGAGTGTAATTGCAACCAGCACTGTTAAAACCTCTGACAGATTTTTAGTGTGTGAGTCTCTGTTGTTTCCAGTTTAGTGCTTCCGAATCACAGGAGTATTGGTCTGTTTAAACACACTTACAAACACTAGAGCAGTGTTTTTCAACCGGGGTTCCGCCACAAATCAACATTGCGGCAGATGTATACAGCCTAGTGTTTCCAGTGTTATTCTCAATGCGAGCTGACAGTACTGACAGCCCACATTGATACCCGAAGCTTCCTCTATAGTTCCGGCTCCTGTGAACGTGGAGGGAGGTGCCAGAAGTAGTGCAGAGAGCAGGAACTAAAGGGGGGGGTGACTTCCTATGGTAGCACTGATCACAGACTTTGTGAGGGAGCACAGACTGTGAGCCCATGGCTGGATCAGGAGGTGAGACCTCCTGATCAGTCTGTTTATGGCAGTGGTGTGATGCGGGGAAAGGGGGGTAATGGGGGGGACCCCATGCCGCGCTCCCTCATTACTGGATTTGCTTGGCAGCAGCAGGAGTCAATGGCCCCTCTGCTCTCAAAGAGTCCAGTGAGGAGGAGAGAGAGCAGCTGCCCCCTTTCCCTGCATCACACCACTATCAGACACAGACTCATCAGATGGTTGATCCTCCCGATGAGTCTGTGTATGGTAGTGGTGTGATGCAGAGAAGGGGGGGGGGGGTTGGGTAGGATTGAGGGCAGCTGCTCTCTCTCCATCCTCACTGGACTCAGTGAGAGCAGCTCGAACCATTGGCTCGTGCTGTTGTCAATCAAATCCAGTAATGAGGGAGTGCGGTGTGGGGTCAATCCGCACTGAGTGTGTCAATAGACACACACAGCCAGGCTCAGGATTGAGCCCACACATAGGAAACAGTTTCTTCTGGTGGCACACAAAGAAGAAGAACCCAGAGCACCCATGGGGGACCCCAGAACAGGAGGATCAGGGCTGTTTTGTGCAATACTATTGCATAGTGCAGGTAAGTATAGCATGTTTTTTATTTAAAAAAAAAAAAAAAAGACCTTTACAATCCTTTTAATCTTTTAGCATTGGGTGCTAGTAAAACTTTTACTGCAGCTACTGCACTGGATAAAAGAGTATTTCAGTGATTCTGGTGGCTCTGGATTGGTCCAACAGGTCATGGAATGTGAATATTGTTCAACTGATAGTGGATGCACCTTGGCATCTAGAGCTTCGAGAAGAGCTGTAGTCTCAAGGACCTGTTTACAGCTGTTGAAAGCCAAGTGCTTAGAAAGAGACGATTATCAAATTCAATTATTCACACCAAACTTAAAGCTGAACTCCTCCAGGAAACCTTAAAATCCTCCCTTGCAATGAGCGTGCACCCCCATTGCAAGAGTTAACTGCTTGTTTATGTCTAGGGGAGTTGGTAAAACACTTTTACGTATCTGATTCTCTCTTCAGGAGGCTCCTCCATACTGCTAGACCAGGGGTGTCAAACTCCGTTTCCTCCCAGTGTGGTTGCCCTCAAAGGGCCAGTTGTATCTGGGGTGTGTCAAGTACAGAACAAAAGGTTCAGGCGTGCGTTACTTACAGAATGCAGAGTTAAGGATTACGCTATGTACAGAGTGCAGAGTTCAGGAGTACAGAGTATGTAACATCTCATTTCCACCCGTCCTCGTGGGTTCTGACCTCTGCATCCACCACTCTCCCCCCATTCCCTCACTTCTGCACAAATTTGCCTCCACAACCTGCACCCCACATCCCCCAAAGTTTCCTCAAATCTGTACTCTCTCCTACCTTGCCCAGCTCTAGTACCTCCTTCTGTAGGTGGCTCCCTCCCTGTGTATTAGACTCTAGTACCTCCCTGTGTTGGCGGATCTATGTATTCCACTCCAGTGAATTCAGTTCTGCCCTAATGTAATATGTTTTATGGCATCAAAGCTTAAAATCAATTACACTCACATACAGTATAAGATGTACAAGAAGGCTATTACAACACTTCCTCTGTTCAGTCTCATCACCTCTGTTGGATAGAACAAGTCCTCAAAAACCGGTCTTAAGGATACAACCCGCTGGACAGAAAGCCTTATGTTTGTCACGTGTGCTAGGCCATTTCCTGCAGCCTCTTCTCCCCTATGGTTTGATGGTCTAAGATCCCCAGAGGTCCTAAAGACCAATGCAGGAACCATTGCCTAGACCAGTGTTTCAAAACCTTTTCTCAGGCAAGGCACCCTTTGAAATCCTGCTCAATCTTGAGGCATCCCATTCTAAAATGTAAAAAACTAAACCGATAGCTTTACTTATTGCAGCAGCATTCACATGCACTGCACCCAACATTAGAGGTGAATTATTCCTATAGAGCAAATACACCTTTGCACACTTGTACTGACTAGTATTTCAGTGTTTCTCTTCTCCCTCAGTTTCTCACCCTTACTCCGCTAACGTGACCCCAGTGCTGATAGATAGGGCAGGAATGTGGCAAATAAGGAAAGCTGTGCAGGCGCCCATCATCCTGTTTATCAACCAATGACTTCATTGGTTGCTAGGATGCCAGTGACTGGCCCATATGGTGCCCAAGGTTGTAATGATGCACAATAACAACCTGTGGCTTTGTGTAACAAAAAAGGAAGGTTTGATCAACTTGCTGGCTTGTTTACAATTTTAGGACAATGTTTTGATATTTTACCAAGGCATCCCAAAGAACCCAGAAAGAAACACAGACCACCACAGCACTCTGGTTGAACAAGGGTGCCCTAGACGGTTTCATTGTAAGGGAGGGTTTTTCTTAGGTTTCCTGGAGTTCGAATTAAAGGATAAGTTCACCTTTGGAAAATGTTACATGTTCCACCCGTTTTGATACATGTAACATGTTCCCATAGCCGCAGCTGCACCTGCCGCACCACCCAGCCGTATTGGCTGTCGGGTTGTAGTTTTCAGTGAACTACAATGGCACTGTGGAGCACCGTGGTAGTTTATTGAAGCTTCTTGTTAGTATATCTGCTTGGCCGTACATCCCGTACAGCAAGCCGATATTCTGACAGGTCAGCAGGAGACATGCATGGCATCAGCGATCTACTGATCTCTGGTGCAATGCTTTCCAGGCTTCTGCAGACAAAATAATAAATGCACATTTTTTTACCTGCAAAGAAATGAGCATTTATTATTTTTGTCAAAAAGGTCAACTTATCCTTTAACCTCCTTGGCGGTATTCCCGAGTGTAGCTTGGGGTAACATTTCAGTACCACAAGCGGTAACCCTGAGCTACACTCGGGAATACCATGTGGCACTGCTCCGGCATTTGTTCTTCACTACCTTACCCTGCGCTCCCACAATGTGTCCCCTGCAGCGTCCCCGGCCATCTCCTCCGGCCGATGCCGGCATCCGGCTTCTGTGTCCTGTCCCTGTGACGTCGGGACGTACGGGCGCCGCTGGCGGCGGGAAATTTAAAAATTTTAAAAAATGTCTTTTTTTTTTTTTACATTTTACATAGTAAAACATTGCTGCCTCAACCAATTTCACATACATCTTGTCCCTAATGCTTTGTCCTGCGCCCTGCCTGCATTTTGTCTGTTCTTTCTGCCTGGAAACTGAGAAATGTCCATGGCGTCCAAAAAGTGTCCCTTTAGGTCAAAAGCGGTTTAGATCAGCTAGGAGAACAGCGATAGTAAATCAGAACCACTTGCAGAATTGAGTGATAATGATTTGTGGGGAAATTCGTCATCAGACACTGAAAACGATTTTGCGACTTTGCTCAGCAATGTGCTAACTTGGCGCTATATTTCACATTTCAGTGTTTTTGGTTTGATTATATTATTGAATTAAATGTATTATTATTATATTATTATTTTTTATGATTATTTATTAAATTATAATTTATGATTACGTGTTTCAAATTTTATCCTACCCGGGATGTTTACTAGACTCTTGTTCGGACAGATTTCAGTGAGTTATTCCTAAGAATTGTATGTAATAACAGTATGCAGCGCTCATATATAGGAAATTAACCTGATCACATATATTAAATATAACCA
Source organism: Staurois parvus (assembly GCF_062004578.1). Taxonomy (NCBI): domain Eukaryota; kingdom Metazoa; phylum Chordata; class Amphibia; order Anura; family Ranidae; genus Staurois; species Staurois parvus. The sequence continues at coordinate 4,715,614 of NW_028317968.1, read as the reverse complement.
GATCACATATAGTAAATATGAATTAAGCGAGATTCATGATAAGAATAAAACGTGAAATATAAGCATATTAAACTCGTGACTTCTGTGGTGCATCCGAGATTGAGAAACCAGAGGAAAGTTCGGGACTCTTGTGAAAAAACTGAGATTAGCTTGCACTAACCAGATGTCTCAGCACATAGAGCATGGAGTAATTAAGACCTACTCCTGGTACTCTGAAAGGAAGCCACTGAAGGGGATGATGTCATCTGATCTCTCGCCACTAGATGTCATGTTCCCAGGACAGCAGGACGGGGATCCCAGAGATATACATCAGCCAATGGAAGGATTAATCCAGCAAGCCAGTCAGCAACCCACAGGAGACCAAGAGGAACCGAGCACCTTCAAAAGGCCCGGGCTCCCTCCAAAATAAGAGAGCCACAGGCCAGAAGCTTTGATAGTGTAGTATTGTATTTATTTCAGCAGTGATTTCAAAATAGTAAAAGAACACACTTACAAATTTCACATTGCAGGAACATGGGGCAGCTAAATAGTAAGTCCAGACAGTTGGCTTTGAAAACGTGTGTGTCACACGAAACACGTCACAGAGGTGCCCCCCAACTGTCTGGACTTACTATTTAGCTGCCCCATGTTCCTGCAATGTGAAATTTGTAAGTGTGTTCTTTTACTATTTTGAAATCACTGCTGAAATAAATACAATACTACACTATCAAAGCTTCTGGCCTGTGGCTCTCTTATTTTGGAGGGAGCCCGGGCCTTTTGAAGGTGCTCGGTTCCTCTTGGTCTCCTGTGGGTTGCTGGATTAATCCTTCCATTGGCTGATGTATATCTCTGGGATCCCCGTCCTGCTGTCCTGGGAACATGACATCTAGTGGCGAGAGATCAGATGACATCATCCCCTTCAGTGGCTTCCTTTCAGAGTACCAGGAGTAGGTCTTAATTACTCCATGCTCCATGTGCTGAGACATCTGGTTAGTGCAAGCTATTCTCAGTTTTTTCACCACAAGAGTCACGAACTTTCCTCTGGTTTCTCAATCTCGGATGCACCACAGAAGTCACGAGTTTAATATGCTTATATTTCACGTTTTATTCTTATCATGAATCTCGCTTAATTCATATTTACTATATGTGATCTGGTTATATTTAATATATGTGATCAGGTTAATTTCCTATATATGAACGCTGCATACTGTTATTACATACTATCCGAAGTTCTTTTGAGGTTTACTTTCTATGCTAGCAGCTCAATTCATTGATCTATTAATTCACATACTCATATTTATTTGATTAATTATTAGACACCTAGCACTGCTGTACTGTATTCCACATTCCTAAGAATTACAGGCCTACAATAAAAAAACTACATATTTCCATGCAAAAAAATGGTACCGCTTTCAGCACCAAAAATCGGAAAGAATCATACCGCCAAGGAGGTTAAGGCCTGCAACGCCACGTCTCGTAAGATTTATTATTGTACTTTAAGCATGTATTTTGTGTGGTGTAAGCCCCTAGGATGGTACGTACTCATTACTTCTCCACTGCCCATCTCCTGGCTTTTCTACTACATAGGGTGAGCAGTTGTTTTTAACATTGCTATGTCATTTACCTGAGCTTGTTCCACAATGTAGAGGGGTTGCCCTGGACTGGCTTTTGTTTTTAAAGGCTAAGTTCACCTTTTGGGGAAAAAAAAACAGATGCACATTTTTGCTGGTTAAAAAAAGTGCATTTATTATGTTTTTATATTTTAGCCTGCAAAGCATTGCACCTGTGATCAGCAGATGGCGAGGGCAATGCCAGAATCCTGCAGATTCTCAGTATGTTGTATGCCCATAATTCCCATACAGGCAGGTAGTTGCTGAATGTCAGGAAGAATCAATGAACTGCGAATGAGTGGTGCGGCTGTTTGGGCAGAGCCCCGTCCAGCCGCACTGTTTTCAAATTGTGACAGCGGGTGCAGGAAGAAAAACCCCTGCCTGTTGTCACAGAGAGGGGAGAGCTGGTGGCAGGAGGTGGGTGCATAGGAGCATGTTACACCCTAAATATGGGGTAACATGCTCCTAAAGATGAATTTATCCTTTATTTGGTTGTACCTAGTGTCCTACTCCTGTAGGTTGCACTTTACCCAGAAGGTGATGATCTGAAGCAGAGCTGTGTCCTCTGATAATGGTAGAAAAAAAGGATTTTATGGTGAGTACAAATAATCCTGTTTTTTCTTGATCATTCTTTATTTATATCAAATAATTAAACACGGCAGCTATAAAATACTAAGGGGGGAGATCTATACCCAAACAGCATGTTTCTGTTTTGTTCCTTTACACAAATAAAGTGTGTTATTTGTTTGTTTTGAAAATCTGCAAAAAAAAGCATAGAAAGCATAGCAACAGGATGTGGAAATCTGAATTCATCTCCACCCACTTGAACTTAACAGCTTGTTATGCAAGTAATGTACTTGATGTCATGATGATAGCATAGGACACTGTGATAAAAAATCAGCAGTGACCTCTTCTGCAAACTGTTTGGATAATCTTCATATGGACCCCACATGTATACAAGTACACAATCATTATAGATGATATTAATCATAGCTTCATCATATCACTGGGCAGCTTTTGCCTGTCAAATAACTATCACCTTTACCAATAATCTCTTTCCTGTGTTATCATGTAATTTCTGTCTGATATCAAGAAGTCTAGTATTGGTACAATTATCACAGGTTTTGGTCAAATCTCTCCATCTGTGGAGTGTATGAGGCAAAGATAATATTATACAGGCAATATAGACTTCTGTGTTTGAAAGTTTGCTTCCAGTGCAGAAAGTTTAAAGAATATCTAAAGACAAAACTTTTTAAATGTCAGTTAATGGTTAAAACCCCTGTTTGTTTTATCTGTGGACAGTTTTCATTGGAAAAAATTTTTCCCATTGGAAGTTTCCCCTTTTAATCCTGTACTGATAACTGAAAATTTGGGATTTTCCTTCCCTTTTAGTCCCATGACAGTGGTGACCAGGACAAGTAGAGAGAGTGGGAAATATTTATGAACACAGTTTTATGTCTGGTTTTTTTGCACCACACAAATGTTCCCAATATATCAACAGTACACTGTGTTTAAACAGACAGGGCACTTTACTGTTACAAAAAAGTGATGTTTCAAGACAGCAAAGAACTTCTTTCTCAGGCAGCTGTGTTTATTTATTTCAGGTACTTATATAGCGCCATCACTTTTCGCAGCGCTTTACATATTTATTGTACATTCACATCCGTCCCTAACCCTCGAGGGGCGTACAATCTAAGGTCCCTAACTTACATTCATATACATACTAGGGCCAATTTAGTCAGGATCCAATTAACCTACCAGCATGTATTTGGAGTGTGGGAGGAAACCCACGCAGGCACAGGGGGAACATGCGAACTCCAGGAAGGTAGTGCCGTGGTTGGGATTTGAACCGACGACCCTAGTACTGCCAGGCGGAAGTGCTAACTACTTATCCACTGTGCTGCACTGCTTAGTAACCAGATAACAAACACAGAGTAATAAGCAACAGTACCCAGTCACAATCCCCCACCCATAGAAACATGTGCAGACAATCCACAATCACATACATAGAGCACAAACAATGCCTAAAACATAAGTGCTATACGCAACACAGAAGTGAGGACACAGAACCAAAGGTACCTGGAGCAAAACTGCCATCTGAGCACTAAGCAGATCATGTAAATAGCTTAAAATAGAAGTACTGTGTATCTGCCACCATGGTCTATCCTCAGTCCAGCCCAATCACAACATTGGATCGAAACAGGCAGTACATCAAAGCCTGGACAGAAGTATGTCATCTGCCATGCCTCCCAGCCACACTGAGCATGCTCCTATCAAAACTTCTTCTTTCAGCCCCAACATTTGTTGTGATTTTTGAGTTGGGGGGGGACATACCTTGGGGTTGCCGCTTTCCTACCCTTCCTCCCTTTCCCTATCCCACACCCTCCTCCTTTTCTGTTCTTTCTTCTGCTCATTACTCCTGTTCATATACTATGTCAAATCCCTGTACCCTTCCTTCCTACATTTCTCATTTCACTATGCGTTATGCGTGGATCTCATCTCACACAGCACACATACTGCATATCAAATCACAAACAAGCCCTCAATTGTAGTGGACACTTGATATTCCATAGCTTTATTTAGCTAACACTTTTAAATGGTTCATTAATGAAGAATAAAGTGTATATATCTGAAGTGTGTGTGTATATAAATCTATATATTTGATTTTTTTCAATTCTGCTTGTCAGTTTTCATGCATCCTTGTGAGATGTATGTTATTTGCATTTGAATTATTACATCCGTACTTTTACTTGTTGACTCTTGAATAAGATTTGAATCTCATTTTCAAATATTAAAACACAAAAATATTGAGATGGAAAACGTGAAATGGGTTCTAACCCATCACCACTCTAATCTAACGCTTACAAGAAATGTTGCAACTCTCCATACACTTCAACCGCTGTACTGTTGAATTCAGTGCTTCATTGTCAATCCGTCCCCTTCAGTATATTTCTTTTTTCATCGTAATTTAACATTGTAGCCTGTTTTGTATTGTACTACACAAATCGTGAATAAAGATATATTTGCTTTGATCAGATACTTGCAAAACTAAACCTGTTTAGCCAACACTGCTGTATAGACATTTACAGGTAATTAGTACTGATGAAAATATGGAGATTGCCTTTGCTGGCCTCATTTCCAATTTTAGTTCCTTGTCCACCCTAGTAATTCAGTAGCTACAGTATTTTTTTGGTCACTGACCTGGAAGAAACATACAGCTCTGACTTTGCTGGCAAATGCTTGTTCCACGGCAATGATTCAGAAAGTACAGTGCTGAAATCAAAGCTAGCATTATTAAAGGAGGTAAGCAGTGGACCTGTATTTTTTTTCCTCAATATTGGTTTCCCTCGAAGGAAGTTTTGTCCACATAAATCATGTGGGTGTAATAATTATGAAGACGGATGAAAGGACTTCATCTTGGGGCGGTACCCAGTATCACAGCTCCCACTCATGACAGTAAACAAGCATATCCAAACAGGGATCGTTCTATGCAGCATGACCCTTGCTTGTGTTAACTACATACAAGGAATTAAAATGATGCTGACTGTAAAAGATTTATTTCCTTTACGACCCATCAGTTGTCACATAACATCCTGTTTTGTTTCCTCCGTTGAGCAGTTGTCAGCAGTTGTCATTGTATTGAAATACCTTCTGGAACTATCATTTGTGTCCCCATTCGTGTACGTGTGTGCAGTCTATTCATCTCCACCTGTTTGCCCTCTTCCCTATAACAAGATGAGGAGTAGTGAGCATTTGAGAAAGAATCACAGCTGATTCCAGTTCAGTGGCTCTGCTCTAGCAGAGAGCCAGAGAGTACACAAGAAAAAGGATGGCTGCTAAAAATAGCTCAGGTCATGTGACAATCTGCTGGCATTACATCTGAAAGAGTTATTAACCCATGGATTCCTAGGGAATTTATTTGCTGGATTTGTGAGTGCTTGGAGAAGAAAGACATCCACAGCAGTGCAGTGTTTGCACTACACAGGGGCCATAGCGAGTGCTATGAGCCTTCAAGAGTCAAATCTTTTACTGTTAGTGACATCTGTTGGCCGGCAGCAGGGGTATGACATGGCTTGGTTGTATCTCCTTGGAAATTACACCTTCTCTGCAAAAGCTGACATGTATATGTGATGACACATGCTATTATAAATCCACAGTAAGCCAGACTGGAACACATGGTGCTATGCCGTTGTGTAATTGCATGTCCTTTCTACAAGTCCTAGGCAACATCGTTCGCACAGAGCTTTCGCCACATCCGAGCTTATCCTTTTATCTATACAATGAAATGCAAACTACACCGATGCAATGAATTAAGCAGAAGTGGAAGTTAAGCCACACATAGATTATTTTGATATAGGATTTGGATCGTTTGCATAGTGCTTTACAAAATAATGGGAGACAGCACAGTTACATTACAATGTAAGACAAGAAGGTTAGAAAGGCCTTGCTTGTGAATATGTATGTATGCATGAATTGAACAGGGTTTATGTGCCTACATATGGATCTTGACTTTATTAATACGGATAGGAAGCAAGCTTGCATTAATAACGAAGGATCTCCATTCTGAATTTTAGCTATTGCTCAATGATATGATGTTAGTTGAGGTTTTCATATTTACAACCCCCTTGAGCTTTTCTTGCAGATACGTTTCCTGGTTTACATGTCATTTAAGGCATTTTTTAAATGTTAATTTATACATAGCTTTCACTGGCTTACTGATCCACACTAGAACATGCACAGTATCTTAATGGCTTGCTCATTCAGGCTTTTCTGTGTATGTGAGTGCTTTGTTCATTCATTCTTAATTATTTATTCTAGTTATTTTCTTCAGTAATTAATAAACCATTCAGATATAACTACAAACATTAGAAAAATGGGTAAAATGTGGTCTTAAAATGCAGAACCTGTGTGTAAAAGTGTAGGATGTTGTTTTAGATGTCTGTTACAGACCACTGGGCCCCTCCTTAGAGGGGTAAAATGCTGTGGCTGGACCCGATAGTCATTGTTTCTGTTATATTAAAATAATCCTTGGATTAGAGGCCTGTGCACATGTCCAGGTAATGAGAAATGTTTCTGCTGTTTGCTCATTTCTGTGCTGCATCTGTTCACTGACTGTGGACATTAAAATACACTATATTGCCAAAAGTATTGGGACACCCCTCCAAATCATTGGATTCAGGTGTTCCTATCACCTCCATGGCCACAGGTGTATAAAATCAAGCACCTAGGCATGCAGACTGCTTCTACAAACATTTGTGAAAGAATGGGTCGCTCTCAGGAGCTCAGTGAATTCAAGCGTGGTACCGGGATAGGTTTCCACCTGTGTACTAAGTCCAGTCATGAACCGTCCTTGCTACTAAATATTCCACGGTCAACTGTTAGTGGTATTATAACAAAGTGGAAGCAACTGGGAATAACAGCAACTGAGCCACAAGGTGGTAAGCCATGTAAAATGACAGAGCAGGGTCAGCATATGCTGAAGCACACAGTGCACAGAAGTCGCCAACTGTCTGCAGAGTCAATAGCTAATGACCTCCAAACTTCGTGTGTTCTTCAGATTAGCACAACACTGCATAGAGAACTTCATGGAATGGGTTTCCATGGCCGAGCAGCTGCATCTAAGCCTTATATCACCAAGTGAAATGCAATGCATAGGATGCAGTGGTTTAAAGCACGCCACCACTGGACTCTGGAGCAGTGGAGACGTGTTCTCTGGAGTGATGAATCACACTTCTCTGTCTGGTGATCCGATGTCTACTTTCCAAAAAAGGGTCATTTGGGGGGGGGGGGGGGGTTTGGTGTTACCCTGGCATTTCAGGGCCTCCGAAACTGTGATAGGTAGTCAGGAAGTGTAATGAGGAAATAAAGCCTGAAGGTGCTTATTGGATGTTGGGGCCCTGTACTTGGCTAGACTGCCAAAAAGTCTCACATGTGGTACCCCCATACTCGGGAGAAGTTACATATTTTGGGGAATAATTCCACTTATACCCATGGCATGTGTGAGCAATATTTATGTAAAGAAAAAAAAATTTTTTTTTTGTCATTTTCCAAAAATTTGTGGTAAAAAAAAAATTCTTTTATTGACTCAACATGCCTCTCAGCAAATAGTTTGGGGTGTCTACTTTCCAAAAAGGGGTCGTTTGGGGGGTGGGGGCATTTTATGCCCAGCTTTAGAAGTTTATGCCACACATCACTCACTCTTCCAACCACATGAAGATCAAGCCTTTTCTGCCACTTTTTGTTCCCATGAAGGAAATTACTTTGAACCCCCAAACAGTATATATATACTGCAATTTTTTATGTCACATAGTACTCGCGCAGCAATTTTTCAAACACAGCTTTTTTGCAAAAAATACACTTTTTTTACTTTTAATGTACAAAAACACAATATATTGGCCAATTATTTGGTAACATATAAAAGATGATGGTATGCCGAGTAAATGGATACCAAACATGACATGCTTTAAAACTTTGCATGTCCCATGCAATGGCGACAAACTGCATCATTTTTAATATCCATAGGTAACGCTTTAAAAGCCTTTACAAGCTACTATTTTAGATTTACAGAAAAGGTGTAGAGCTAGAATTACTGGCCTTGATCTGACGTTTGAGGCGATACCTCACATGCGTGGTGCACATACCGATGCAGGGTCAACGCTCGCGCACGCACGTGGGGGGCAAGGGTGTTTTTTTTCAATTTATTTTGATTTTTTTAATTATTTTTACACTGTCCCTTTTCATGTTTTTTTTTATCACTTTTAATGCTATCACAGGGAATGCAAATATCCCCTATAACTAAAATGGGCATTGTCATATATTCTTTTTTGAGAAATTTGGGGTCTATCAGACTCTAGATATCTCCTCTGTCCTTACATTATCTAATCTCACCAACATCGGTGTGATCAGATACTTTCCCAATTTACAAACGGCGCTGTTTATATCCTGCAAAACTGAAGTGATGAAATGTTCGTAGCTTCCAAATTCTTAGACTATAGAGATGATTGGCACCATTCCGGTCTCCAATCAGCTCTATGGTCAGCTGGCAGAAACACCGGCTGCATTCTCAGGTTCCCCCGATGGCCCATGGAAGGCAGCGGGGGAGGAGGCTTAGTCTCCCGCTGCTTGTAAAAGCAATCCTGCAGCTATTTTGCCACTAGGTTTGCTTTTACATGAAAGCCAAATGCTGGCTGAAAAAAACGATACCAGGATACGATACCAGGATGATGCCTGCAGCTGTAGGCATCATGCTGGTATAACCAATCAAAGTCCAGTGATGTACCAGTATGTCGCTGGTCCCTGTTGGGTATATATGCTATGTTTTTGGGGGTTTTTTGTATGCAGCCTGTGGGCTGAATAAAAAAAAGTGAAGAAATCTCTGCCAGAAAAAGTGTGTGGTATGCCCACCATTAGAATATCCCACCCTGCATCTTCTAATGGTAGGCACACATTAGGTTGCACGGTGCCACATGCGCCAATTCCAAGATTGTACAAATGTCTAAATAGTGGCACACTTGAATAAAAGTTGTCCACATATAAGTGGTACCCCATATGGAAAAAGGATGACACCAAGTCCCAAACCATCTTGCCACTACTCCCCATGTAGTCTGGGCATCCGGGGGGCTCCACGTGACTATTTTTTCCCACGTAAATCCGAATCTTATATGTATAGCATATTGCCGTCTCACAGGTCTTATACATTTTGACCCCATATCTGGCACGCTTGCTGGGGAGAAATCGTTTGAATGCAAGGCGGCCAGAAAAATTAATGAGGGACTCATCAATGCAGACTTTTTGCTGGGGAGTATAGACATCTGCAAATTTTTGGTTAAGGTGATTTACGAAGGTCCGAATTTTGTGGAGCTGGTCAAATTCAGGGTCACCCCGAGGACGACAGACTTTGTTGTCGTTGAAATGCATAAAACACATTATACTCTCATATCTATGCCTGGCCATGGCAGCAGAGAACACGGGCATATTCATTTTTTTTAGAAATGCCCATATTGAGTGTTAGGCCCCAAAAAAATTTAAATTCGAAAATCGTAATGAGTTTCCATGCGAATAGTCTGGCAAGGTTTGAGTTTGTGTTGGCGGCGATAAATTGTTGTGCATATAAATTGCTTTGATCCACAATCAATGCATACAGATCTTCCGTGAAAAACGGCTCCAAAAAATCAAGCGAAGGAGTTAAATTTGCTGTTTCCACCTGAATTCCAGGTTGGGCAGTGAATGGGGGAAGTACGGGTGCTGATTCTGCGAACACTGCGGTTTTGTGTGCAATGTATCAAGTTACAGTGACCTACTAACACTGCACTTGCTGGGGGAGAAGGGGGGGGTAAACGTAGGGGCTAAACGCAGGTGCTGGCAGGTATCGGGGCTGATCCCGCTAATGCTGCATTTTTGGGGATACTATAGTAATGTGAACACTGGTATAGTGCTAATCTGATCAAAGATATTGATCCATTCAGACACTATACTAGCAGTGGAGGTTTATTGTGTATGAGCGTGTTCCTGGCAATCAAGGGGTTAAATGTGATGACTGGTGTACTGACAGCAATCTGACGCTATCTGGGATGGGCGTGAAAACCAGTGGAGTGTGAATCACGTATACATACATGAATTTGCGCATCCGTGCTGTCCTGTAGCAATATTTCTGCTATAGGGCAGTTACAGAAGCAGTTTGCATTACGGCACTGCGTTGTTTTAACTGACAATTGCGCGGTCATGCAACGCTGCACCCAAACGAAATTACATCCTTTTTTCCCACAAATTGGGCTTTCTTTCAGTGGTATTTCGCCTGTGCATTTATTTTGTGCATTATAAAAATAAAAAAAAAAAGGACTAATTTTGAGAAAAAAGCATATCCAGTAAAAAAAATTTAAAATCAAATTTCATAATAAATTTAGGCCGAAATGTCTTTGCTAAAAAAAAATCCCAATACGTGTAAATTAATTGGTTTACATGAAAGTTATAGCGTTTGCAAATGGCGGTATAGATACTGGAATTTTTTTCTTATATGTACTAATAATGGTGGCGATCAGCGTCGTATGGCGGCAATCAGCGACTTATGGTGGGACTGCAGTGGGCATTTTGACACTGAGGGGAACTGACTTGGGGTTACTGACATCCCCTGTGACACCAATACAGTGAACAGTGCAAAGAAAAAAAAAACACTGACACTGTACTAATGGCACTGGGGAGGAAGGGGTTACCATTTGAAGGCAATCAAAGGGTTAACTGTGTGAGGGGAGTGTTTCACTAGGGGGCGGGTGGTGTGTGCTTCACTGTAAGCACACTGATCCGGAAGGCTCAGCTCAGCCATCTGAACCAGTGTGCTCAACCTGACAGGGTTACCTGATTGTAAACAATGCAGCCGTCCTCCCTGTCAGTGTTTGCCGATAATCACCGGGCTCCGGCGGGTAATCACCTGGTGATTGACACCCGCAGCTGCGATCGTCAGCGCAAGTAGGGCAGTCGCGCACCTAGCGTGTGCCCTCTACTTGAAATGCAAAATCACATGTATATATACATGGTTTTGCGCAGCGGTGCCGCCCTGCCGTGGTGTAACTACTGTGGCTGTGGTCGGCAAGCAGTTAGACAGGTGTCCTAATACTTTTGGCAATATAGTGTATGTACATATTCTTAAGAAGTAGTAAATGAGCTTTAAAACAAACTCTCACTGACCTCTAGCTGTGGGCACTGTGGAGAAGCTAAAGTGTATGTAAACTCTAACAACAAGTTGTTCTTATTTGCTGTTTTCGTGTGTGAAATATAACATTGAAATTTTTTTTTTATATCTGTTGGACAAGTAAAAAAAAAATAGTTCATCCAGCCTGAAATCTTGTGAGCTGATAAGTTTCTGTACTCTCTGCCTCTGGACTGCTATTGGCATTGTTCCATAAGAGCAGGAGTTATGTTGTCTCAAAAGTGTTATGTAGTAGTCCTTACACACTCCCTGGCCTAGGGTGACAATGATTGTCATTACGGTTCTTACCCTAGGACAGGAATTGTGGTAATGGCAGGATTATGAGGTTAGAAGAGGAGTATTGGATTGTTTTTTAAAATCATACTTAACTAGGGGGATGCATAATCAATGCGGCATCTGTCCCTCACCAGCTCTAAGGGTGCGATCAGATCCCGCTGATCGCTCAGTTCTCCCTTCCACTCTTTCAGTCACTGCTGTCTGCTCTGCTCCCCTTCCCCCAGCGCTCACTGGAGTGCTGGGCTGTGGAGAGGGCGGAGTGGCTGTCCAGGTGCCGTTCCAGGCTTCTGAGTAGATCCCGACCATAATGTCCTGATCTTTACCCGCTGTTGGCTGAAAATGGGTCACAGGAGTTCAGAATGAACTGCATTCCTGTGATCCACAGAAATCCTGTTAAACAAGCTTTGGCTGTACTTCTCCTTTTAAAATAAAGAAAAAATGGGTGGGAAAAAACTAATAGAGCAACCAATCCATGGACCAGCAAGCTACAATACTATCAGTTTTTGTTCTTAGGTTTAGATATGTTTTAATTTACAAAGTTTACAACAAAGGCACAGAAATTGCAGCTCCTTCTCCCTAGTTTTTTGACAGCAGGGACTTTGCAACCTGCCAGCTTTATAATGTAGTCTAAAGTATTACTAAACCCACAACAGTAAAATATGCAGTAAAGCATGCTTGTTATACTCACTGTGGAACCTAAGGGGTTAATCCTCTGCATTGTGTAAAAAGGCTGTTTGATCCTGACTTCTCTGTTCCTCCCCTTTTTCAAATGACCACCGCTTATCTCCAGACTGAACCGTAGGCATGCACATGCTCAGTTTGGTGTATATTTCTAGAGAGGTTTTTTTTTCTTGGGAGATTGCATGTGATCAGCACAGGGCCAATCAGCACTGTTCACACAGAGGTCAGGGGATTTTCATCCTCCTAGAGCAGAAAGAAAACTAATCCTACAAGCTTTAGCTAGTGCTGGGCTTGACACTGATAGAAGTCACAAGACTGCTCTAACGTCTGATGAGAAAAGGTATTTAACAGTTTATATTTACTAAAATAATTGCACTTCCATGGTGTGTGTACTGTGGGAGACCAGATGGAGTGAATGCAGGGTCCTGGGTTTAGTATCACTTTAAATGTATTTTTATTAGAATGTTGACATAAAAAATATGGCTTAGCGTCATACATCTAGAACACAAGTCCTATATATACAAAAGAAATATACTGAGTACTTTATGCGAATTTTGTTTTTTCCCTTTGTGTTAGTAACAGCAATTCTTGCTGCTGTGATTGTACTTCATATTTGAATAACTGCTCTGCACCATGAGGATGTTCATACAGCTTTGAAGACAAATCATACACAGAAAATGATTCTCCTTTAAATGGCATCTTTCATAGAACTGGTTTCTGTTGTATTCAAGTATAATGGTCAGACATTGAAAGTGCATAAAGAAAACCGTTTGACTATCTATGTGTAATTTTCTTTTTAGACACAGTTTCCAGTAAGCTGCAAAATAACAATGTTTACACTATCGCCAAGCGAAATGTGGAGGGACAGGACATGCTGTACCAGTCTTTAAAACTTACCAATGGCATCTGGATCTTGGCTGAGCTGAGGATACAGCCTGGGAACCCAAATTACACAGTAAGTGTACAGAAAATATGCAATTTGATTAAATAACATGAAATAGTTGATTAAATAACATGAAAACCATTGTGTTGTACTCACTAGACTTTTGCCTTCTGTATCCTTTATTATACACTGTAGCTAGCCTATTCCCCCTTTTGCAGCCAAATTCAGATAATACTTAGTTAATATTTGTTACATGTTTTCATTCACATAGCATAACTAAAATGATAAAAATTGAAGCTTACTTTTTTATATGCTCTTTTTCGGAAAAACTCCAGCACTGTACAATCCTACTAATTCTCTTTGTAAGCTGTGTTTGTCATAATTAACCCTATCTTTACTGTGCTGGCAGATCTTCCTTATCAGTTGTAAGCTAGATTTGAACACTGTCTGTCCTAACAAAGGTTTAGAAGGTTAGAACATGAACGTCCTGCATTGTATGCTACGGAGAAGGAGGCTCAGCATGTCCTTAGGATACATTCACTATGACATTGTTCAAAAACTCTTGCAGTCTACCATGAAGCCTTCATCTGTGAAAGCTCTAAAATCTAAGAATTATTAAAGAAAAAAAATAAGTATGTTTTGGGAATTGTAATACATAACAAACATGGGTGTTTTTGCAAATTTGACTGCAAAAGTAGAAATACACTTTAAAATGATTGCAAATTTATATTTAAAAAAATAAAACACACAGGTTTATAGTTGCCTGCTCTATGCAGTGGAGTGGCCCTGAACCTTCTCTTCCTGGGCTCCCCACCGGCTTCTCTACAGGGTTTGTCACCACAGGAAGCCACTTCCTGTTGTGACACACCTGCAGACTGGACCCAAAGCTGCGCTGCTTGCATCTATAGACACAGACAGTGCGGCTCGGAGCCACACCCCCCTCCCCCACTCCCTCATTACAGGATTTGACTGACAGCAGCGGGAGCCAGTGGTTCCTGCTGCTTCAGCAAAGTCTGGGAGAGCGAGAAGAGAGCTGCTACACAGGTAAGTATTGGAGTGAGGACACAGGTAAATATTGGGGGGGCATATTTTACCTTGTGCAAGGAACACATTAAGGTAAAAAATGTTAAGGCTTCAGAACCCCTTTAAAGACCCAACACATATACAATATATGGTATTAAATGTCACACAGGAAACGTGTACTGAGACAAATATGTAAAATATTATTGCTAACGTCTTTCTGAAAAGGTGATTTGCCCAGTTGTCTGTCGCTTCAGTAAGTTCTGCGTTGCTGACCTGGAATATGCTTGCTGCCAGTGAAGACATAACTCCAGCTCTGTCTGCTTGTTCTGGGTCACAGTCCTCATTATAGTTCCCATTACTAGTACAGAACATATAATGACAAACCAAGCATCCACTGCCATGACCTGCGCAGGGCCAAAGTTTATATCCAAAAAGACATACACTGTCTGGTTCCAAGCAACCTGTGGCAGTGGACGCTTGGCTTGTTTGCCTCTGAGCACTGTATGGACATCTGCAAATTTAATGAGCAAAGCGGGTGGGGGGGGTCAATACAAGTTTATGTTAAAAGCAAATTTTATCCTTTCAAGGCAATTATAGTTAATTAAGTAGAAGACCTAATGAGGAATCCTGTAAATATATTTTCACATAGCCACTCATATTTATATCTTATGACCCTTATGAAGTGACCATTGCTATTTTTTTCATGGCCTTGGGTTTTGAAGTTTTTTTTGTCGTTATAGTCCATTTTCTGGAAGATTATGGGTTTTCACTTTAAGCGGTTTAATGGAGTACCTCTTCGTTTGTTGCCCAGAGACGTTTGACCAGAATTACCATACTTGGACCCTTTGCAAACAAGCGTTTCATATCCTTAAAGAAATAGCTTCTAGGCTGCCATTAAAATGCTCATTATGACCCTTGCTGGGCTTCACCTACAGATGTGTCTTGCTTTGAGCTATTTTGTCTGGTTGATTAAGTGCAAGTTATCTCTTGACAAGTGTTAGAGTAGAATTCCAGCTAAAGCATGGCTAGTCTGAAAAATTTGCCCTCTCCTTCCTAATGCCTATGCTAACTAACCTGTGTGTAAAAGATGTACATGCTTACTTATTTTCAGCCCACTGCAATCTGTTTGCATGATCCAGCTCCCCTGTGTCAGCCTGCGACAGCTGCAGGGGAAAGGAGGGACCACTCTCTTCATTCCCCTGTTGCTGCCTCTGGCTGACACAGGCACGTGACCGGACTGCAGCAGGGTGAAAATAGCTATATATAGTTGGGTTTATTTACTAAAACTGGAGAGTGCAAAAACTGGTGCAGCTCTGCATAGAAACCAATAAGCTTCCATTTTTTTTGTCAAAGCATATTGAACAAGTTGAAGATAGTAGCTGATTGGCTACAATGCACAGATGTTGCACACTCTGCTTTTAGTAAATCAACCTCGCTCTATATACTTAGCTACTTTAGACCCGCTTCAGTCCGGTCACGTGTTCCCTTGTGTCAGCCAGAGGCAGCTTCAGGGGAATGGACACAGGTTAGTTAGTACAACTATTAGAATGAGAGAGATCAGATTTAATTTAGAAATGTTTTTACATCTACTTTCAGTGAAAAGACATACAGCCGCATTGGGCTGAAAAACATGAACCCATAAAACAGAAAAGAAAACCAGTTACAGTGCAGTACACAAGGGGCCTTCTAAGTCACATATATCATAGCGTGTATTCACAGTACAGAAGAGTACTTTGACATTAATTAGCTGAAAAGTGGAGGACTTGTGATGGCACTTAAAAAACAGGTGAAAACATGCAATGCATACAGTCAGACCATATAGCTTCAAATTTATATGTCACATTACCTAGATAATAGGTACAGTCATGGCCGAAATTGTTGGCACCCTTGATATTTTTCCTGAAAATCAAGTATTTCACACAAAAAAGGTATTGCATTAACACATGTTTTGCTATACACATGTTTATTCCCTTTGTATGTATTGGAACAAATATAAAACAGAGGCAGAAAAGCAAATATGACATAATGTCACACAAAACCCCAAAAATGGGCTGGACAAAAGTATTGGCACCCTTAACTTAATATTTGGTTGCACACCCTTTGGAAAACATAACTGAAATCAGTCGCTTCCTATAACCATCAATAAGCTTCTGACACCTCTCACCCGGAATTTTGGACCACTCTTCCTTTGCAAACAGCTCCAGGTCTCTCTTATTGGAAGGACACCTTTTCCCAACAGCAATTTTAAGATCTCTCCACAGGTGTTCAATGGGATTTAGATCTGGGCTCATTGCTGGCCACTTCAGAACTCTCCAGCGCTTCTTTGCCATCCATTTCTGAGTGCTTTTTGACGTATGTTTGGGGTCATTGTCCTGCTGGAAGACCCAGGATCTTGGACGCAAACCCAGCTTTCTGACACTGGGCCCTACAGTGCGACCCAAAATCCTTTGGTAATCCTCAGATTTCATGATGCCTTGCACACAGTCAAGGCACCCAGTGCCAGAGGCAGCAAAACAACCCCAAAACATCATTGAACCTCCACCATATTTTACCGTAGGTACTGTGTTTTGTTCTTTGTAGGCCTCATTCCGTTTTCGGTAAACAGTAGAATGATGTGCTTTACCGAAAAGCTCTATCTTGGTCTCATCTGTCCACAAGACGTTTTCCCAGAAGGCTTTTGGCTTACTCAAGTACATTTTGGCAAACTGTAGTCTTGCTTTTTTATGTCTCTGTGTCAGCAGTGGGGTCCTCCTGGGTCTCCTGCCATAGCGTTTCATTTCATTTAAATGTCGACGGATAGTTCGCGCTGACACTGATGCTCCCTGAGCCTGCAGGACAGCTTGAATGTCTTTGGAACATGTTTGGGGCTGCTTATCCACCATCCGGACTATTCTGCGTTGCAATCTTTCATCAATTTTCCTCATCCGTCCACGACCAGGGAGATTAGCTACAGTGCCATGGGTTGCAAACTTCTTGATAATGTTGCGCACTGTGGACAAAGGCAAATCTAGTTCTCTGGAGATGGACTTGTAACCTTGAGATTGTTGATATTTTGCCACAATTTTGGTTCTCAGGTCCTCAGACAGTTCTCGTCTCCTCTTTCTGTTGTCCATGCTTAGTGTGGCACAGACAGACACACAATGCAAAGGTTAAGTGAACGTCTCTCCTTTTTATCTGCTTTCAGGTGTGATTTCTATATTGCCCACACCTGTTACTTGCCCCAGGTGAGTTTACAGGAGCATCACATGCTTGTAACATTCTTATTTATCCGCAGTTGTGAAAGGGTGCCAATACTTTTGTCCAGCCCATTTTTGGAGGTTTGTGTGACATTATGTCGAATTTGCTTTCTTTCCTCCCTTTTTTTGTTTTGTCCCAATACACACAAAGGGAATAAACATGTGTATAGCAAAACATGTGTTAATGCAATACGTTTCGTGAGAAATACATGATTTCCTGGAGAAATATCAAGGGTGCCAACAATTTCGGCCATGACTGTATGTTTTTTAAAGACTATGCATTTGAAAAATGTAATTAATCCAGTCAGAAGGTGGATGGGGCGAAGTCCATTTTAAGGCAATCCTTTTATGAGCCAGAAATGGTGTTGTAGAGGGAGTATCAAATCCTCTTCCATAGAGGATGTGTCAAAATGACCCAAAAGACATCTAAGGGGCTCTGTGGGCAAGTTAGTGCCAAATAAACAATTTCAAATGCCCACTACCTCTGCCCAAAATCTCTTTAGTTTAGGACAACGCCATAAGGATCCAATGAGGATGGCTGCTTCAGCTACAGCTGGAGTCAGCCCTGGTTCCTATTTTCTAAAAGGAATGAGAGGGTGCAGTATACGTACGTATACCGATAATGTTGAGTGCACAATTTTTTCCCAATTATCAATTTTTAATAATGCAAAGTCATTGGTAACATTTCTTCCTCCTTTTTTTTGGTTTGTTTTTTTTATTTAAGTGTCTAATCTGCATTAGTTGAAAAAGCCAATGGCTAAGCTTTAAAGAGAGAAGTTGCCATTTGTACCCTAGGATTTTTATTTAATTGCGGAAAATAATAATTGATTTAAATGTACTTGTGTAATGTTATAAAAATACCTAATGGATTATTTTTTGATGGTGTATTATTTAGTATTAGTAATTGCAAATGTGATGCTATACAGCAATGACCTTCACAATTTGCTATAGTAGGTTCAGGCCTATGTTTAAAAGGGTTTCTGAAAACCTAAAGTGAAAATGTAATCTATTGCAGCTTATTCGTTCATTGATGTGATAGCAGGGGGAGTGTCATGTTTTCCCCATACCTGCAAGTGCTGGGTTTTTTATAAGAGCTATAGTGTCAAAATGAACGTGTTAAGATCAGTTCTCTCAAATGTGATTTCACAATTTTTGATAGCACACTACACTCCACCTGTTGTTCTTTCGTATATTCTGTGGTATTCAGTTCAAGATGTTGCTGCCATAATTCTTTTTACACTTCCTTCTTCATCGAGTTACTCTTATGCCTCCTATTGCAGTCTTTAAAATAATTAAGACTTTAAAAGGCAAAGGGAAGCTGATTGCAGTGGAAAAGCTGGTTTGCATATTTGAGAAACCAAGTGCCTAGCATTTTAATACCAACAGTCCAAGCCACCTTTCTTTTGTCTCCCAACCATTCCAATCAGCCAAAGTTTTTCAGTATTCTAAGCTCTCCAGTAACCATTTTTTTTCATTCTTTTCAGCTTTCTCTGAAGTGTCGGGCTCCGGAGGTGTGTAATTATGTTTACCAGGTCTATGACTCCATATTGAAGAACTGAAGCAGCAGTCCAGTGGCTAATGTCTTATAGTTGTACACTAGATATTTCTGATGTAAGATGTCTCATAACCCTACTACTCTTTCAGTATATTGGATTATCCATTCCAGCTCTTGGAAGCTTTGCTGTCAGAGCTCTGAGCAGTGATCAAGATTGGAGAAGGCACTTGCTATATATCTCTGGTTGGGCAGTGACTGCCTACGGCTTCACAGGCTAGACACATACACAAATTCCTACATGCGTATATACAGATTAGTAGCTGTATTCATATACATGGAGTAGGGCTTTGTTAACATGATGTATTTTGCCATTTTTATTGTGCTCAGGTTGTTCTATACTATCCTGTTTCATGTAGTTCTTTCTTGCCAATATATCAGCCTGATTAAACTGGAGTAGTCATGTAGTATCAGGATTGAGTATGGACAGAAGCTTATTAGCTTGCTGTGCACTGAGCCAAGAGCATTTAATGACCAGAATATACTCATGTTAGCCTAGTTTTATATGATAATTTTGTGTTGTCGTATCTGCCATACTTAATTTTCTAGTCGATTAAAAAAACAGCTATACCATTCTCTGTGCCACATGTATACCCCTTGTGATACTCAACCGCTGCTTGATACCTTCCTTTGCAAATGTACATTTCGTGCCAATGCTCAGTGCAGTGCGTACTAGCCTGGCTGAGGATGTCACCTGTGTGTTGTAAGGTCCTGTTTTCAAAGTGATATGAAAAATGTTGTAAAACCAATAAAATGTGTTTCAGAAAACCTAGATGGGTTGTTTCTTTTTGCACAAGCATTTTAAAGCCATTCTATCAGATCTGCGGTGAGCTAATTTAAATAACATAGACCTGTGGTTTTCGGGTCATGCTCAAGCTACTTGGTTGCATCGCTGCTATAAATTGGGATAGGGTGTCCTGACCTTTCCCTTTGCATATGATACAGCTGAATAGATGGGGTATGACCCTCAGATTTAATCCCTTGCTCATTATATTTAAAGCAGATATAAACCAAAAACAAAAATTTAATCTATTGTGAAAAGGCATTGCTTTAAAAGTTCTCATCAGTTAGAGGTAACCATAAATTATGGTCCTAGAATTATTACTCTTGTTTGACAGTCACATCAATATGTAATGTGGAGTGCGATCACTGTTTATGTACCTGCCCCATTCATTTTTGCAGGGGAGTTGAAAAAAAAGAGAGTATTATAATACTTTATTTTTTAATGTTTACTTTTTTTTATATACAAATAATTTTATTGCTACCACTGGTTCATAGGTGGGACAGCAAAGTCAAGGATATATGATGGGGCAAGTCAAGCAGCAGGGGAGTTTTGTACATTCAGAAGGCTTAAAGTGTTACTAAACCCACAACAGCAAAGTCAGTCTGTATATGCAGTAAAACATGCTTGTTATACTCACTGTGGAACCTAAGGGGTTAATACTCTGCATTGTGGAAAAAGGCTGTTTGATCCTGACTTCTCTGCCCTTCCTCTTGTTCAAATGGTCACATTGAAAAGACAGACTGAACCTGTAGTTCTTCTGCACATGCTCAGTTTAGTGTGTATTGCTAGAGGTTTGTTTGTTTTTTTTTTTTCTTGGGAGAGTGCATGTGATCAGCACATGGCCAATCAGCACTGTCCAGACAGAGGTCAAGGGTTATGCATCCTCCTAAAACTGAGAGAAAACTCCTACTACAAGCTTTAACCAGTGCTCTGCTGAAGTCACTAGACTGCTCTAACTGCTGATGAGAAAAAGTATTTAGCAGTTTATATTTTCTAAAATAATTGCATTTTCATGATGTGTGTACTGTGGGAGATCAGATATCGTGAATGCAGGGTCCTGGGTTTAGTAATAGTTTAGTAATACTTTAACCGCCTCCTGCCCACCATATAGTCCCATGACAGGTGCAAGGCGGTTCTCTCATTCTGGGAGGACGTCATATGACTTCCTCCCATTCTCACCACGCATGGGC
Source organism: Staurois parvus (assembly GCF_062004578.1). Taxonomy (NCBI): domain Eukaryota; kingdom Metazoa; phylum Chordata; class Amphibia; order Anura; family Ranidae; genus Staurois; species Staurois parvus. The sequence continues at coordinate 4,694,697 of NW_028317968.1, read as the reverse complement.
AGCTGTGGGAGTGCACAGCGCGGCGATCGGCGGTGCGCTGTGTCCCTCGGACACAGCGGATCACCGATCCACGGAAAGAGCCGAAGATGTCAGCTCGGTCATGTGATCAGCTGTGTTCAGTCACAGCTGATCGCATGTAAACAGGGAAATGCCGGTTATTGGCATTTCTCTCCTCACGCTCATGAGCTGTCACACTGACAGCTCGAGAGGAGAGCAGAGCCGGTAATCGGCATTCCTCGGAGGGGACATGTGCACTGATGGTCAGTGTAGCCTCAGCAGTGCCACCTGTCAGTGTCCATCAGTGCCAGCTCTCAGTGCTCATCCATGCCACCTGCCAGTGCCACATATCAGTGCCTACCAGTGCACATCAATGTCACATATCAGTGCCCATCTGAGCTGCCTTTGTGTCACCCATCAGTGCCAGTCAGTGCCACCTATCAATGCCAGTCAGTGCCTGTCAGTGCTGCCAGTCAGTGCCGTCTATCAGTGCCAGTCAGTGCTGCCTATCAGTGCCATATATCAGTGCTGCCTTTTAGTGCCCATCAGTGATGCCTGTCAATGCCCATCAGTGCCACCTACCAGTGCCTCCTCATCAGTGTCTATCAGTGCAGCCTATCAGTACCCATTACTGCAGCCGCTTTAGCGCACATCAGTGAAGGAGAAAAATCACTTATTAACAAAATTTTATGACAAAAACGAAGAAAAAAACTTTTTTTCAAAATTTTCAGTGGTTTTTGGTTTGTTTAAGAAAAAATAAAGATGTCACAAAAAAATGATAAAAATGTCATATAGGTACAGTGTTGCATGACCGCGCAATTGTCATTGAAAGTGTGACATCGCTGGAAATTGGCCTGGGCAGGAAGGGGGTAGAAGTATCCTGTAGGCTAGTGGTTAAACCTATTGCTGGAATAACAATTTTAACCCCTTTACGCCAGCCGCACACAAATGTGCAGCCTCCCGGCCTCTGGGCCTAGACGCCGAGCGGCCGCACATTTGTGTTCAGGTAAGAAAAAACATGTGTGCTGAGAGCACGCACGCTCCCAGCACACATCTGGTACTGACGGAAAGGTGCCAGTCTGCTCTTTCGATCGGGACCTTTGCCGATCATGTAACCGCCGTGACAACCCGTCACGGCAGTCACATGATCCCTAAACCACGCCCCGCCCGCCCTGCCTCCCGGCTTCTGAAACTTAAAGGGCCGGGAGGCGCCGGCGGGAAGGGGTTAAACACTGCTAGCTGCTATAGCATATTTAAAATCCCAGTCTACCAGCCGCCATTTATAAACAGCAGTGGTAGACCAGTGATTAATGAGCTGGCTGCATGGGCCAAGTGTAACGGAACCGTCCCAGCCTGCACTGAGTACTTCCGTTAGAATACCGCTTCCCCGTCCGAACACCGACCACAGACACCACAGATTTGAAGTAAACCAGGCACAGATACAAGATATATACATTCAAGGAAACAACCCCGCCCCCCCCCTGCATAATGTCGCAGGGCGGGGCAATCTACCTTTAGTAATAAGAGACACACAAGCAGACAATCTCATCAGGAGGGAGGCTGCTGGAAACACCCCCCACCAAGCCAATACACAAACACATACATCCCATAACAGTTTGCTTCCAAGCAAGACACACAATAGAACAATGGGATGCAACCGCATGGCATTAAACAATCAACAGCCCCCACCCCAATATTAGGACAGATCACCTTGTACCCCTAACAGGCAAAGGGTGACTTACACATAATAGGGATATGGGGAGCCGAGACAGAGGTCTCCCCACCTCTCCAAAGTGAGCTGTGTTCCATGGGCCCCCCACCCAAAGTGACTCCCATCACATATCTCCCCTTTCGGCAGGAGACTAATGCAGGAAGAAACCCCAGATGGGTTAGTTAGTCTGTACTTCCAGTCCCACAATGCCAGCACCTACACAGTACCCCAAGCAAATTGTCCCACACAAACCATTACTCACCCAGCCAACCTCTGCCTCTCTCGTAGAACATACCCACCGCTGGAGAGAAGAACGGGCTGGTCCTTCTCCCTGAAGTCCTCTCAGCCGCAGGGGAGAAGACAGGGTGGCTGGGCCGACTCCATCATGTTGGGGATCTGGGCCGACTGCCCAGCATTCCTGGGGTATCGCAAAGTAAGGCTGATATCCTCCTGTCCCAATGCCAGACCCTTTTCTGGGGTTGTCAGTGGAGACCGAAGTCCCATCCACGGACATCGGCTCAAGCTGCAGTTGTGAGGTGCCGATTGCATCCTCTTCCTGTAGCTCCTGCGGTGCTGATTGTTGTGGGCAAGGTCAACAACGCCATGCCCTGATGCCAGCTCTTCTGCTGGAGGCGCGCCAGCTGGTTCCTCCTCAGCAGAAAAGTCAATCAGATCCCCAGTCTCTGGAACTGGTGTCTGGGGATAGGGGTTCACCATCTCCTGTCCGTGGAACCCAGAAGATGTTACCAGTGCTGGGCAGAGTTCAGTAATGTTTGGCCCTGTTGCCAGCTCTTCTGGAGGCTCACTAGGTTGTTTTTCCTCAACAGAGAAGTTTATCAAATCCCCAGTCTCTGGAATTAGCATTGCCGATTCTTGGGCATACTGCTGAACATGTTTTAGCAGTTGCCTGTATGCCCTTTCCAGATGCTGTTCTTTCATCAGCAGGTATTCTATATCTGGTTCAAGCTCTGAGACCCCTGTGAGACCAAAATCAGCCTCTCTGTCTTCCCACAGGTCCTCAAGGGTAGGTTCTCCTTCATCGCCAAACAGAAAATGATCTGATCCCAGATTGTAAGCTCCAAGGAGCAGGGCCCTCCTATCCCTCTTATATTGTTGCTGTATTGTCTCCCGTTATATTGTAAAGCGCTGAGCAAACTGTTGGCGCTATATAAATCCTGTATAATAATAATAATCTGTAAGGCTCTCCCACAGCATTCCAGGGCCCCGGGAACTCTGATGCCAGGTCTATATCTCCACTGGAGTGACCGACGTCTACTTTCCTGATCTTGAATCCCGGTGGTGGTTTGGATGTGTTCACAGCCAGGAAGCACAATCCCACCGCTTGCCACCAATGTAACGGAACTGTCCCAGCCTGCACTGAGTACATCCGTTAGAATACCGCTTCCCTGTCCGAACACCGACCATAGACACCACAGATTTGAAGTAAACCAGGAAATAGACTACTTTATTTTAACACAGATACAAGATATATATATTCAAGGGAACAACCCCGCCCCCCCCTCCCTGCATAATGACGCAGGGCGGGGCAATCTACCTTTAGTAACAAAAGACACACCAGCGGACAGTCCCATCAGGATGGAGGCTGCTGGAAACACCTCCCACCAAGCCAATAAACACATACAGTTGTGTTCAAAATAATAGCAGTGTGTTGAAAAAAGTGAATAAAGCTCAAAATCCTTCTAATAGCTTTTATTTCCATACACACAAATGCATTGGGAACACTACACATTCTATTCCAAATCAAAACATGAAGAAAAATATATCACATTTGTGTTGTTCCTCTAAAAAAAATTGATGAAAAGTGAATAGTAGACTGTTCAAAAAAATAGCAGTGTTTGTATTCTTCTTTACAAACTCAAACATTCACTATATAAACTGAAAAATGTTTGAAGATTTTGCTTTCCTTTGAATCACTTAATATTTAGTTGTATAAGCACGGTTTCTGAGAACTGCTGTACATCTGTGTTGCATGGAGTCAACCAACTTCTGGCACCTATGAACAAGTATTCCAGCCCAGGATGATTGGACTACATTCCACAGTTCTTTTCTATTTCTTGGTTTTGCCTCAGAAACTACATTTTTGATGTCACCCCACAAGTTTTCTATTGGATTAAGATCCGGGGATTGGGCTGGTCACTCCATAACGTCAATCTTGTTGGTCTGGAACCAAGATGTTGCACGTTTACTGGTGTGTTTGGGGTCGTTGTCTTGTTGGAACACCCATTTCAAGGGCATTTCCTCTTCAGCATAAGGCAGCATGACCTCTTCAAGTATTCTGATGTATTCAAACTGATCCATGATCCCTGGTATGCGATAAATAGGCCCAACACCGTAGTATGAGAAACATCCCCATATCATGATGCTTGCACAACCATGCTTCACTGTCTTCACAGTGTACTGTGGCTTGAATTCAGTGTTTGGGGGTCATCTGACAAACTGTCTCCGGCCACTAGACCCAAAAAGAACAATCTTACTTTCATCAGTCCACAAAATGTTGCGCCATTTCTCTTTAGGCCAGTCAATGTGCTTTTTGGCAAATTGTACCCTCTTCAGCACACGTCTTTTTTTCAACAGTGGGACTTTGCGGGGGCTTCTTGCAAATAGCTTGGCTTCACATAGGCGTCTTCTAATTGTAACAGTACTCACAGGTAACTTTAGACCTTCTTTGATCTTCCTGGAGCTGATTGGCTGAGTCCTTGCCGTTTTGGCTATTCCTCTATCCATTCGAATGGTAGTTTTTCGCTTTCTTCCATGTCTTTCAGGTTTTGGTTGTCATTTTAAAGCATTTGTGATCATTTTAGCTGAGCAGCCTATCATTTTCTGCACTTCTTTATGTTTTCCCCTCTCCAATCAACTTTTTAATCAAGGTACGCTGTTCTTCTGAACAATGTCTGGAACTACCCATTTTCCTCAGAATTTCAGAGAGAAATGCACTGTAACCAGCATGTACAACATTTGCTGCCTTCCTTCTGTAAATAAGGGCAATAATAGCCACCTGTTTTTCAAAGAATGAATGACCTCACTAATAGAACTCCACACTGCTATTATTTTGAACATGCCCCTTTCAATTAGTGATTCAATTACACAGAATCAGCAGCATGCATGTCATGGCTGTTGGGTCTGTTGGATTTCTATTACTCTACTACACCTGCTAGTAAATTATTTGCCATGTAGAAATATAATTTCTACCAAAAACAGTGATTGATCAGGTTAGTGATGTCTGACTGCTATTATTTTGAACACAACTGTACATCCCATAAGAGTTTGCTCCCAAGCAAGACACAATAGAACAATGGGATGCAACCACATGGCATTAAACAATCAACAACCCCCAACCCAATATTAGGACAGATCACCCTGTACCCCTAACAGGAACAGGGTGACTTACACATAATAGGGATATGCGGAGCTGAGACAGGGGTCTCCCCACCTCTCCAAAGTGAGCTGTGTTCCATGGACCCCCCACCCAAAGTGACTCCTGTCACACCAAGCACCATGACCTACTTCGTATATTAGAACTGTTGGGTACCATTATTAAACCCCTTTTTTCTGTTAATTTCCAAGGAATGGGTTATAACCCTTGAAGAACTGAGGATTGTGTGGACTAGATCCCGGCTGCAAACTTTCTTTTTTTTCCTGCCATTCAGTATGAGATAGTGCCTTCCTGACGTTTCTCCTTATCACAAGAGACATGCAATTTCACCTTAGTCACCTCTGGCCATTTGAACCTCTCGTGCTTTCAGTAGTTGATATGCAAGTACAGTTTTTGGAGTCCTCCTTGGCTCTGTCGAGTAATCCTTCATTTCAACCCAGGAGGAATTCATTGCAGTTGTGCAAGATTTTATGGGCTGAATGGCAATTTCAATTGCTGTCTGACTGCAGAAGACATTTACCTCAACACCTTCTCCTGCAGCATCCTTATCTGATCTGCCTGCAGCTGGATGAAGTTGTCATAGAGGATTTCAGGGAGCTGCCATAACTCCCAGGATTAGAGACACCATTTTGGAACCTTACTGACCTGCATGCCAATTTTAAAGATACTGTCTGTAGCTTGTTCTAGTGCTGCCTCCAGTCTAGGGTCCCCAAGAGGTCCTAAGGCTACTAAAAGTTCCAAAATTCCATTTGCCCAGAGGTTATTTTTTACAGCACTTACATGTAAAAAGGAAATGTGGGATCCCCTTAAAATCCAAGCCCTTAAGACGAGCATGCAAGCCTGGCTGGTCAGGAAATGGGGGAAAAAAAAGGTGCCCCCCCCTTCTGAACCATACCAAGCCACACGCCATCCCCCTAGTAAAGCACATTGTCTCCATGTTGATGAGGACAAAGGCTTCTTTCCCACAGTTCTGGTCTATGGTTGTGGGGGGCTTATCAGAAGCTGGAAGCCCCGCAGATAAAACCACCCCCACGTAGGGGTAATAGTACCCTATGTAACCTAGAAATAGACACTAAAATGCTTGACAGCTCCTTTACTAAAAAAAAAATACAAATTCCCCCCCAAATGTCCCTCATTGCAAATCGATTGTCAATCACAATGCCTGCCAACTTACCGACATGAAAAGTCTGATGGACCTAGTGCACATGACCAATCCCGATGGTACTGCTCCCCAAGTTTAGGAGTTTGTGTAAACCATCCCTACTCTTGATAAACTATTTACACTTGCCAAACATATTTTACTCCATTGTCCATTTTAGAAGACTTTTATGTGGGCTGTTCCCACAGTTGTTTTGGTAGGGTCCTGTTGTAATAAAGATCTGACAATATGCAAGTTTTTAAAGATCATATAGATGAATTGCTGGAGATACTCCAAAATCTTGTTTTCCTTGGTTGGCTCTGCATTCCAACCTGCTATGGCCAAAATGTTGATGTTGGCCCGTCAGACATTAGAGGAATTAACTAAGCTCATGGGCAGGGATTTAGCTTTACTCCACATGAATTCTTAATCTTTGAATTGCTTAAAGTTGATATCAACATCCCTACACTGTGTAGATGGGTAAATGGATGCCTTCAGTATTATTTCCCTAATGAATCTGCTATCTGTTAACGTGTAGAGAACTTAGGTTAGCATGTAGAGCAGGCATGTAAAAGCTTTTTCTGAGCATTGTCTTCAAAAGTGAACATTTCTTTGATGCTGCCTTTGATACCCTCATCAGAGATGTTACTGGGGATAAAAGTACTCTTTTACCCCAGCAAAAGAATCCTAGGCCTCAAGCTGCCAAAAATGACCCTTCCTGTGAGGCAAAGAAGATTATCTTTCCTTTCCCCCAAACTTCATCCTCTAAGTTCAAACCCAAGTCATGAGTGCAGTTTTGCCTCAAATTTCAGCTCCCTAAAAACCGCAAACCTGCAGACAAGACCCCTTTAGCATGAAGAAGCTCCCCCCCATCTTTCAAAGTGGGGGGATGTTTGTTAACCTTTGCAGTAATAGATAGTAATAGCATCTCAGATGCCTGAGGTATACAAGGTGGTCCCTACCCCTCCTTGTTTCATGTCTTAAAACTTTCCTGTACCACTGCTCAGCTTACCCTTATGGGTATCCTGGAGCAAGGCATTCTCACCACAGTTCCTGTATCAGAAAGTTTTCAAGAATTTTATTCCAACTTTTTCACCGATACAAAACCAAAAGGGCCTTAAATATCTTCATTCGATCCCAAAGATTATGTATAGAATCCATCAGGTCTGTCAAAGTAGCTGTTCATTTGGGAAACTTTCTGGTCTCTAGACATCAAGAACACATACTTGTGTGTCACTATTTTTCCCAGCACATCAGCAGTTTGTGGCCCTGCCATTCAGTTTATCTTCTGTACCCTGTGTGATCACTAAGGTTTTAGCCCTTGTGCTTACCTTGTTACAATCTCAAGACGTCTGCATTGTGGGATATCTGAAAGATCTACCATTGAGGGAACAGTCAGCACAGGTCCTGACTAACAATGTGGTGTGGTTGGATCCTGAACCTCCAGGATTGGAGCTGACTTGGTGTATCTAGGTCTGATCCTGGATACAGCTCAAGGTAGAGTTTTTCTTCATTGAGAAAAACTTTAAACTCCCAGATTTGGACTCTACAGTCCAAGTGTTGACTGAATATTTGCTTTTGCATGAGGTCCATGGAGCTGATGGTAGCCCTTTTGCAAGAGAGTACTGTTTGGCTGTGGAGCTTCACTCTAGAACCCTACAACTCAACATCTGTCATCATAGGACAGCTCAATTAAATCTCTGAACAAACTGACATGAAACAAAGGATGAGGACCACAGTCCTTTCAGTGTTTGACCTTGGTGATAGATGGGTGTTTATAGTGACTGTACCGGATGGCACTGCGCAAATCACAGGAAAAAAAAAACCAATGAGACATCGCCTGTACTCCATTGCAAATATATACATTCATTTGCTAGTGCAAGTAAACATGCAGAACCAATTATCAAGAAACCACTCCAAGTGATAACTTAGTGACATAATCCTGCTCTACAATAATCTGTACATGTACTTTGCACAATGACAATAAATTGAATCTAATCTAAAAAAAACCCCACTGCAATACTACGCTTGAAAAATTATATACTGTATATACTAAGAAATATTCCAAATAAACAACCAAACAATTGTGAAGGGTACTTTAAAACTTGGAAATGCCTTGCAGGTGGCAAGATAAGTTGAGAATTTGGCAGTGGCATCATTGTTGTCTAGCAACTCAGTGCCCATCCATCAGTGGGACCAGTAGAGGAATCCCACCAACATGATGCTGAGTTGACGTATGCACATTCAAATGAGAAAATATACAGTATGTGCGTGTATGAAATATTTAGAGAAATCAGGATGTCTTTGGGGTCTGCCACAAATCGGTAAGAACTGCCACTATTCAAGAACTCCTGTTTGGGTGCCTCCAGCATGGAAATCTTGACATACAATCAGTAGAAATTAAGTGGAGGAAAAAGAACCAAAAGGAAATCAAAACCAAATAAAGTGTATACATACAGTATGTTTTATGGACATCATAAGCAGAAAAGACTGTACACAAAAAGGATAAATGCTAATAATCTCAGTAAATAGATTTTATATTGTACCATAATGTAACAGCATACAACTGGTGCAGCATGAATGACACAATATAGCATATCACAGTAGAACACTCAGACAAAAATTATCATAAGAAAAATGTCCATTTAAAACTGAATCTCAAAAAGGCCACAAAATAAAGGTGGAAGTGCTGGCTAGCAGTTATCAAGAAAACACGAAAACAAACCATGTTCCAGTCTTGTCTGCTGTTCACATCCCAGGCACAGACAATGGTCCCTACACCCAGAAGCTTTTCAGAGCCTGTATCACAGGTAAGGGACAGTGGATGTGGACACCTGGGTTGTCCGTCAGATTCAACAATAAACTGGACAATTTTGTCTCCAGGTCCAGAGTTCCCCTGGCAGAAGCAGTGGATGTTCTTGTGAGTCTGTGGGATCAGTACATGTTCTATGCCTTTCCTCCCCTGAAATTCTTTTCTCATCTATTTCACAAGATCAAGATTGCGTTTCCATAATCCTCATCATTCTGAATTGGCCCAGGCAGGTACTCCAACCTAATTAGGTTCCTGGCTGATACTCTGTGGGCTTTCTTTTTTCTTTTTTATATTAAACTTTTATTTGTTTTCCAGTACAAAAAGAACAACAACACATTTGCAAAAATATGTCACATATAAATATTTCCATTTACCCTAATATTACCCTCCCTCCAACCCATTTTCCCCATCCACCTCCTCTTTCCTAAACTATATATTCTCTCATATTTCTCTATCTCTGATGCTGCTCTCTCTCGGATTCTCAGTTAAGGCTCTCTCCTGACTTTTAAACTTCCCACTCAATTCCGACCAGTTCCATATATCTTTCAGAGGTTTTAAATTATAACCAACTACACCATATTTTTCAGAATTTTTCCATTTTATCCTCCTCCATGTGACATAACGCCTCCATGCTATAGATCTTTTCAACTCTATTTATCCATTTGTTAATTCTTGGTGCTTCAGGAACCTGCCAGGACTTGGGAATCAAACCCTTAGCAGCACTAATTAAGTGATAAAGTACCCTATTTTTATATAATTTCACTGAGGGCTCAAAGTTATAGAATAAACACCTCCATGGATCTCTCTGTACAGTTATCCGACATATTTTCTGAATGTATTGGATTATTTCCCTCCAGTAATCCTGTATTTTTGGGCAACCCCACCATATATGTGCCATTGCACCCCTTTCTCCACATCCTCTCCAGCACAGAGGTGAAGTATCTACTTGTTGCCTGTGTGCTACTTTTGGTGTAATTTACCATCTAGTTAAACATTTATAGTTCATCTCCACTATGCTCATATTTATCACCTGATGTGTTCATTTAAAAACTTTATTCCATTGCTGTGCATTTAATTCTGTTCCAAGCTCCTTTTCCCATTTTTCCAAGAACCCCGGAGGATCAGTTCCTTCCATAGCCATAAGGATCTTATAAATCCTAGAAGTGACAGGTTTTGGGGTTATTTTTTCATTTAACAATTTTTCAAATGGATACATGTCCTCTGACGTCCTCAGTGGTTGTGGGAGACTTGAAACAAAATGGTTTAGTTGATAAAACCCCCACTCATCAAATGTGATAAATATTTTTTCTTCTTTAAATTTTGAAACGTGTGCAATTTCCCTTTATTCAATACATCCTTCAAATGTGCATTCTTATCCTTTATCCATTTCCCAAAAATATTATCCTTCCCGGGAGGAAATACTCCGGTCCCACCAAAAGAGTCAATACTGAATTATATTTCCATCCTTTTTGACTATACATTCTATCCCATATACTCAAAACTTTCCTTGTCAGTGAACTAATGTTAGTATCCAATGTGCGAAACGTATGTGGTATCCAATCTTCTCTAACTGCCTTACTTAAAATCCCTTCCATATTTACCCATCCTTTCCCTTGTGAATTAAATGTCCAATCTACTATTCGTGATAAAATCACTTCTAGATAGTAATTCCTTACGTTGAGTACTCTGTGGGCTCTTTCTGTTTGACAACATCTTCTGCACCAAGGAGTGATTTACCATCCTGATTCACAGTCACTGGCTTTACTGATATGGGTGTTGAAGCTCAGGTATTGAGCAACAGGTGTCTTTCCAAGCCATGATCCCCATGATGTCAAATACCAAGAAGTATACTTCCTGCAGGGTCTACCATCATGCATGGAAGACATACAGTACTATGCTTGGTTTGAGGAAGGAAACTTTCATCACAGAAAATATTCTGTGGGACAAATCCTGACTTAACAATCAAGCTTGGATCAACAATTGGCTGTGGGTACTATTAAGGTCAGATCTCAATGTTTGCAATCTTGTTCCAAAGTCTGCTAGCCACTCATTCTTTGATTAAGACATTCATACAGGATGTTAGCTTCTCCTATGTTCCTACCAGTGTCTCCATGGGATTTGTATGTCCTGGCTCTTAAAAAAACCCCCCAAAAAAAACACCTTTTGAGCCTCTCAGGGATCTTTCCCTTTCCACACTCCCTCACTCATGAGGTTGTGTTCCTTGTTGCCATCACCTCTGCGCCTTTGTCCTTTTTTTCCTTTACACAAGGATAAGGTGGTGTTAGGAGCTAGAGCTTAATTCCATCCCAAGGTGGTTGTGTTCTTTCATCTTAAACAGTACATTGGACATTTCCCTGTCTAGGCCCCAGTGATTATATTGAGGTTTCCCTTCATTGTCTGGATGTATTTTAAGCTGTGCATGTCTACTTTGCAGCCACTGCCTCCATTAGAAAGACTGGCTATCTCTTTGTCATTTCTGATGATCCATCATTTCTTGGTGGCTCAGACAAATCACCAATCAAGCTTAGGGTCTTTTCTGTCTAGACATTCTCTACAAGATTTGTAAATGCTTTCTGGGCTTTTTAGCATCAGCCAATAATTATAGGATAAGTTAACCTTTGGGAACATGTTAAATGTTCCACCTGTTTTTAGAGTGAACATGTAACATGTTCCTACTACTGCAGCCTCTCCCCAATCCAATGAGTTTCTCCATGCACCAGCTGTCACAATTTAAAAAAAAACAAAAACACAGCTTTGTGTGGCGGGTTGAGTTCTGTGAATGGGAAAACTACAACTACCATCAACCTCAAAGGCTTGTAGTTTTCAATGAACTACCAAGGCACTGGTGAGTGCTATAGGTAGTTCATTGATGGTTCCTGTCATTGTATAACTGCCTGCCCTTACGAGGTATGAGCAGACAGCTTACGCTGACAGTCTGAAGGAGCCATGCACTGCATTTACTTGCAAAAAAGATGTGCATTTATTATTTTTAATTATTTTTTTTTAAAGTTGAACTTTCCTTTAAGGTTGCCACTTGGTCTTCTGTTCACACTTTATCTAAATTTTACCAGGTGGATGTTCAGACCTCTTCTGATGCCAGCTTTGGGTGTAAGCTCCTTCATGCAGCTCTTTGAGCTGCAGGCAGTCCACAGTTTGTTTTTGATGTTTCTGAAAACTGTGTCCCTTAATAAGCTAAAAAGAAATATGGATTTACTCGCTGTAAAAATTCTTTACTTGGAATTGCATTGAGAGAGACAGGCCCAGACCCCCTCTGTCTCTTTATAAAGTATATAGGTGCACCTATAGTAGATAGGGATATAAGGATACATATAAAGTGTATAAGGACCCTGCAATTCTGGCAAGATCAACAGGTACTTTCCTTCCTTTTTAAAATGTTCATATTCTGAAAAATGAATACTAATGCAGCTACTGCATTTAGAGCGGTATTAAACCCAAAAGCAAACATTTACTATATTACAGCTTACCAATTCTTAATTGTGGTGGCTGCATTAGTTTGCTTTTTTAGGTTTTCTTTCTTTTATTTTCACCTGATGATTTAACCTGTATCTCTATTGTTTCTCTGTAGACGGAGATGAAAGAAAGAGCACACAAACCTTTTGCATTACCTCAATAAATAGTGACTAATTTTATTTTATTTAGGAAATATACTCACAAAAGTGATGGTAAAACAGGCATAAGTAAACCATAATCCACACAGGGTTACAGGTAAATCCAAAGGGGGGGATACATGCTAACGTGATTTGAAGGGTGCTCCCTTCTTCATCAGAGGAAACATTCAGCCTGCTGCAGGCGGTTTACAGTATTTAATCCACTGCTTTAACCGCCAGCCACACTAAACAGGGTGAAGTGCTGGAATACTAACGCTCAGTGGCTGAATGTCTCCTCACCATGGGAACTCTGCTATACTGAAGTTTCTATCTGCCAAAACCAGCCCTGATGAAGAAGGGAGCACCCTTCAAAATGCATTAGCTTGTATCCCCCCCTCTTTGGATTTACCTGTAACCCTGTGTGGATTATGGCTAATTTATGCCTGTTTTACCATCACTTTTGTGAGTATATTTTCTAAATAAAATAAATTAGTCACTATTTATTGAGGCAATGCGCAAGGTTTGTGCGCTCTTTCTTTCATCTCCTTCTACAGTTTTGTCAAGCTTCCCCAGCTTCATGATGGAGCTGCACAGCCTCTGATCACCAGCGGATGAACACGTTGTTTGTTACTAAAGCCCGTTTGATCTGAGTCTTTGAGCGCAGGAGATAATGGATCTTTGTTGACTGTCCTCTATTGTTTTTCAACAGAACAAGCTGTCATGCAGATGTAACAGTTAGAGAGTTACGAAAAAACCACTTAACACTGACGTGGGTGCTTACAATGGTCAGCTTTTATTTATTTTTGTTAAACTGTTATCCAAAAATAAAAAGCTGGAACTGCTTGAGTGTTAGCTTGAGTTTGGCCTCAATTTGTTAAGTGTATTTAAACGCTTGTACCGCATCATGCACATATATACGTGATCCAGCCCTTCGGGGTATGGGGTGCTCACGCGCACCCTGCTTGATCTGTGCTGTCTGTTGTTACAGCACAAGTCGGTCAGCAGATCCTGGCCATTGAATTATGGCTTGGACCTGCTGATCGGCTGTGTCCAATCACAGCACAGCGCACTGTGTTTACAAACAACACAGGGCTCTGTACGCAGTGCAGCGATGTGGCTATTTGAAAAAACAGCCACATCTATTAGTACAAGCTGCACATATCACACACATTCCACATTGTTAGGCACATAGTTAACCCTTTGATTGGCCCTTCCCAGCCAGTGTCATTATAACACTGACAGCGTACAGTATTAGCACTGATCACTGTATTAGTATCACTATTTGTGTCAGTAAGTGTACCTCCCAGCCAGCGTCAGCTTGTGTAAGATCACCATCACAGTCCCAATATAAGTTGCTGATCGCCTATACTGTATAGCGTCACTGCTGCGTAAATTCCAGTATATATACCCTAGTTTGTAGATGCTATACCTTTTGCACAAACCAATAAATATAATGTTGGGATTTTTTTTTTTAGCAGAAACATGTAGCAGAATACATTTTGGCCTAAATGTATGAAGAAATTAGATTTTTTTTATTAGATATGTTTTATAACAGAACGTAGAAAATATTTTTTTTTTCAAAATTTTCTTTCTTGTCATTTACTGAAAAATAAAAAACCCAGTGGTGATCAAATACCACCAAAAGAAAGCTGTATTTCTTTGAAAAAAAAAGAATATAAACTTAGTTTGCGTACAGTGTTACATGACCATGCAGTTGGCAGTTAATGTTGCACAGTACTGAATAGCAGAAAATGCTCTGGTCATGAAAGAGGTAAAACTTTCTGGAGCTAAAGTGGATAAATCTGCTAGTCTTTCTACCCATTTTCCTGAGATTGACAGTGCTGCTGTTGCTCCTTCATTCAGATTGGGGTCACTCTAATACAGGAGGTGTGTTATTGGTCAAATCATCAGGTGAAAACAGAGGGGAAAAGCCTAAAAAAAAAGAAAACGAATGCAGCCACCACATCTAATGATTGCTAGACTGCAATATATTGCATTTTTTTGGCTTGGGGTTTAATACCGCTTAAAGGACTGGAAACCTACAATATGTGCATTTTCTTGTCCTTGGGTTTAGTTATTCTTTAAGATGCCCCAGTGCATGCCTCTACTACCAGGTACATTGGAAGTAATGCATTCCGTAGTGTGCATACAGTATATAGCAGACTTTGTCAACGCAGAGGAACCCTTGAAATAACTTTCCAGTCTCAGGGAACCCCTTCTAAAAATTACTATATCTATAATTCATAATCCATTAGTGTGATGGTCAATGGGAAGAATGCTCCTTACACTTGGACATTGGAAAGAATTATCCTCTTACAGAAAGCTAAAAAGAACAGTGGAGTCAGTGGGGACTTATCAGAGGTGAAAAATTAGTTCTTGCTCAAGGAACCCCTTGCAACCTCTGGAGGAACCCTGGTTGAGAAACCCTGGTATACAGTGTTACATATTGAACAACTTACCTTTCATTTTCTTTAAAGAGGGGTAAATGCTAAAACTTTTTTACAATTTATTTTAGAATAATTTGTCGTTTTGGCCATGTAAATATTGATGATTTGTTTAGGTAGTGTTTCATTTTGATGTATTTTGTATGGAAAACACAAACATTGGTACAGTTTAACAAAAACCTAACCCAGACTAGGAGTTTCTTATATGTAATGCAATGAAGTGACAGTTTTATGGGTAACCAGTTGTTGTCGCCAGTTCTTATAAAAGGTAAAAAGTCTGATCTGTAAATGTAAGTCTCACTTACGCTTACCTTTTCACTCTATTGTATTTCATAAAACCCAGTGTTGGAAAGTGAAAGCAGCCTGAAAATGGAAATGAAAATAAGTGAAATCTTTTTTCCCCTCATAGTTGAAGCCATAAAATAGCCTGCATTTGCTGCAACTGAAGCAGTATGTCCTATTAATATATTTACAAATGGTTAATGAATAGATTCAGTCTTAAGGTGAAAAGCTCAGCCAAATGGAAGCTAATTGTAGTGCAGTGCATGCTTCTCTCCTAAATAGCACAATATTTATTTAAGGCTAAAATGTTTGGCAGGCCTTCAGGCAGTGCTTATCTGTAGTGCGTAATGAAGGCTGCAAACTGCATAGAGCTTTTTGTTCCCGTGTATAATGATGTTTAGAATCAGTGAAATGGATGGGCAGATAATCCGTCTCTGTAGTGCGAGCACAGATTTTGCCATTAAACTATTATTTGCTCTTTAAAAACAACAAATCATCATTGATGGCTTAAATATATCAAAGTACATAAGCTATTGAATCTCTTAAAGCTCAAACGTGGTATTTTAATTACATATTGTTTTGCATCCTGCAGTTACACCCACCTCCAAACCGATTTGCACATTGACACCCTAGGAAAGGCAGTAAATGATTGAAGAACTGTTAAAGTGCACTTCAACTCAAAGCATGAAGATTGGCAGTGTTATAGGAAATATCTAGAAATGTTTCATTGTCCCTAAAGTTGGATCATCCACAAGTCAACCAGGTAAGAGCCTTCAGCACGATAGACGTTTAGGGTGCCTAGCTACACCCTTCATTCTCCTGCAGTAAACCAGGGGAGCACACATGGTTAAAGTTGTATACCTGCCTGTCACTTCACAAGGGAGGATTCATTTGTAAGCAGATGGTGTATGTTGGGGGATGCAATGCAATTTGTGCAGCTTCTCTGTGCCTAGTGCAATCCTTATTAATGTTAGTCAAAGAGATAGAGGTGGGCCAAACTACTACTTTACCTAAGGTTCATTCTGCCTTATCCCTCTCTGAGTGTGCCTAAGCAGTACACTGAAAGATTTGCCTTTTTGTCTTGAATTCTTTTACCTCACCATTCATCAGCATGGCAGCTTTGACCTGCAAATCCAAAGCTATGGTTTTACCAAGGTAATAACCTTCATTCAGAGACACGGGGCAATTTATCAAAAATTGAGAAGCCAGAATCTGAAGCAGCTGGCAACCAAACAACTTCTATTTTCAGCTTGTTCAGTTAAGCTTCGAAAATGAAGAAGTAAATGCAAAAGTAAATATAAAATGAAACCTAAAATATAAGCTAGTACATATGAGTGCATAGAAGCAATTTCTCACAAAGGCGTGACCATATGTGACATCAGTACGTTGGTCGGTGATGACAGCCTGCCACTAGGATGTGACGCAGCAGGCTGCTCGTGGAAGTGCGGTGAGATGCCGATCATGTCCTCCATGTGGTTTTACTGATGCCTTGTTCATTGATGTACATACATTATATTGCCAAAAGTATTAGGATGCCTCCCTTTACACGCACATGAACTTTAATGGCCTCCCAGTCTTAATTTGTAGAGTTCAATATTGAGTTTGCCCAACCTTAGCAGCTATAACAGATTAAACTCTTCTGGGAAGGCTGTCCACAAGGTTTAGGAGTGTGTCTATGGGAATGTTTGACCATTCTTCCAGAAGCACATTTGTGAGGTCAGGCACTGATGTCGGATGAGAAGGCCTGGCTCACAGTCTCTGCTCTAATTCATCCCAAACTCGCTCGCCCATGTCTTTATAGACCTTGCTTTGTGCACTGGTGCACAGTCATTTTGGAACAGGAAAGGGCCATCCCCAAACTGTTCCCACACAGTTGGGAGCATGGAATTGTACAAAATGTCTCAGAGAAGCGTGATTGGTCACTCTCATCTCCACTGCTCTAGAGTCCAGTGGCAGCGTGCTGTACACCATTGCATCCGACGCTTTGCATTGCACTTGGTCATGTAAGGCTTGGATGCAGCTGCTTGGCAATGTAAACCCATTCCATGAAGCTCTCTATGCAATTTTGTGCTAATCTGAAGGCCACACAAAGTTTGGAGGTCTTTAGCTATTGACTCTGCAGACAGTTGGCGACTTTTGCGCACTGTGCGCTTGAACATGTGCTGACCCCACTGTCATTTTACGTGGCCTCCCACTTCACAGCTAAGTTTCTGTTGTTCCCAGCTGCTTACACTTTGTTATAATATCACTAACAGTTGACCGCGTATTTACTAGCAAGGAAATTTCATGGATGGACTTACTGCACACGTGGCAATCTATCATGGTACCATGTTGAATTCACTGAACATTTTAATAGGGGTTGGATATTTAATAAAACTTGGAAACGGTATTTCGCTATGTGACTCGTTTGTTTCTCCCCCTTGTGAGTTGTAGTGATTGCATTGTGACACCGAGGACCAAGCAACCATTGGGTGAATTAGTGTTTATGCTAAATAAATACATGTTTTTGGTGAGTGAGGTGTCTGGAGTGGAGAGTGATTCACAGAAAGCACTGCGGTGATTAAAGTGGAACACCTGAAGTTGAAGTCCTCTCATAAGAGACTTGATCTGTAGAAGGACATTGAATGGTGGACTTCTCTTTATGCACCCTAATTCACTTGGTGGTGGACATTATAGAGTAATTTAGATGACTGATAGTCCTAATTTATTATACATGGATTGATTTATTATATATAGATTGATTCATTGATGGAATT
Organism: Staurois parvus; assembly: GCF_062004578.1. Lineage (NCBI taxonomy): Eukaryota > Metazoa > Chordata > Amphibia > Anura > Ranidae > Staurois > Staurois parvus. Next base: position 4,676,555 of record NW_028317968.1, on the reverse strand, counting down.
TTTAAAAATATTGGTGACTATTATTTTGTCCAAGTCTGCTTGCCTTTTTCCATGCTACAGGTTTTCTTTACAGGTTTTCATGTCTAGTCATGTCACCAGTTTGGTGACATGACTAGACATGCGATTCATTTAGTTATGAACTGAAATCCAGTTGAAATCTGCGTGATTTTGCATTAGTAAAACTCATTTGTTTCATACGGATGACATGATGCAATAGTTTGGGCCTTTTGCTAATGTTTGGCGCATATAAAATAATGTAACAACATAACAAATGATGCCTATTGATTACAATTTTTGTATTGGGGTTGAACTTGAGAGACCATACGTTTAATTTGTATGTGTGTGGCCCAACAAACAGTCAGTTGGAAATAAAGAAATTAATTCAACCTTATAACATAACAAATAGCTACATATTAATTCAGATTCATTAATTTTATTTAGATGAGAGAGGCGCAGTAGTCTTTGACGCTTGGATAATCAGCTAATATTTTTTGTATTAACATTTTTCATTATTAGAAAAAAAGCACTACATGTGAAATGGAAACATATTGAAATAAATATAGTAAGGTATAAAAGTGAAATAAGATGATTCTTACTTATTGCGTTTGGGTTGGATGGAGGTGGATCCATCAGAATCTCTAAATCATAACATAAGGAATCAATATGAAATAATTTTGTTCCATTCGTTACTTATGGATGCACATGACTCCAGTCGATATCGTGCAATCAGCTAATTCCATTTCTCTTTGTGGGTTGGCCTAGCAGGGATATAGCCATTTTTTCAAAATAAAAGAATAACAGAACTTCCGTAATTACGAAACGAATCAAAACAACGCATATATACTGAATAAATGAATCAGTCTAACATAACGATTATGATGAAACAAAATTATTTACTTAATGAATGAAACCGAAATGAAAGAAATTTTTCCACCATCTCTAGACATGACTAATAAAAATGCATACTGCTTGTGAGCTATTTGTGTTTCAAAGAAACCCTGAGCTGAAAGCTGTGCCCAAAAAGGCAACCAGAGGACTAGCCATCAGTACTGTCTGTTGTCTCCCTGCAGCTGGTCTTTTTTCTAATAATGACACCATATTTTCATACTTATTGAAAACTGGCCTGTCCCTGTTGCAATGGAGGAATTTCGATCGGTCTGTGGCCAACTTAAGATGTGTTATTTTTTTCTTGCAACACAGCACAGCCCTGTGTAGTAAGGTAGGAGAACTATTTTTTTTAATGCTGCAGTTCAGTCATATTTACTGTTGAGGTAGCAATTTGATGGTGCTGTAGTCTTTGGAAAGAGAGCTGATGGTGTTGCTTAGTTAAAATGGAGAGCTGTTGGCACTGCTCTACTGGAGAAGAAAGCTGACATTACACCTCGGTCAGGAAAAGACCTGACTGTATAGATATGTCTGGGAAAAAGACTTGAAATAGAACCCAATCCTGGTTATGGTGATGGTCTTGATGGTGGTGGTGGTTGTGGTCATTGGGGAGAGAGGGTGGAAAGTTAAGGCCAGAAAGTGATGCAAATCTAAAATATTTGTTAGGGATATGATTTTTTTACCAGAATATTCGTACAGTTCCCAATCCACATTAAATTATTAAGAACAGATCTATTCAAGTAGAAAAAAAGCACGGTTTTCCATCAAACTGATGCTAGATTTGCCCATGACAACCAACCAGATTCCCCTTTCTGTTTCCTAGTGCAATATAAAGGAAAGGGAATGAATGTTATTGGATGGTATGTGTGCACCTATGTGATTTTATGCTTCTCACACACACTACAAAATGAGGCTTCATGGGGGACAATCCTAAACCTCAGGCAGGACAATAATGTATTGTCATCATACAGTATCTCAGAGAAGTGAGTACACCCCTCGCCTTCTCATCTGCCGTCTGTGCCTGACCTCACAAATGGACTTCTGGAAGAATGGTCAAACATTCTTATAGACACACTCCTAAACCAGAAGAGTCAAAGTTGTTATATCTGCAAAGGGTGGGACAATTCAATATTGAACCCTACGGACTAAGACTGGGATGCTATTAAAGTTCATGTGCGTGTAAAGGCAGGCGTCCCAATACTTTTGCAATATAGTGTATGTATGTCTCAGTGGGACAGCTTTTTGCACCTGCCACAACACTTTAGTAAAGGGAGTGATGTTTATAAGGGAGAGACTTTGCTATACTGCAACCTCATACATTTATGAAATGTCACTCTCATAGTGGTTGCAAGATCAGCATCACTCCTAAACACTTAAATATTTACCTGTTACCAAAAAACAACCCTTCACTGGATGGCTGCAATATTTTTTTCACATATTGTAGTTATCAAGCAGCTTATAATGAGCATTAAGGCCCCATTAAGCTTGAGCTGAGCATCTTTGGTCATTTGTCAAGCTCTTTTAGCACTTGTATGGGTTTTTTCATACATGTTTCAGACTTTACCATTTTTTTTAACTATTTGTAGGCAATGGAAAGCTATTTAGTAGGCAAGAAAATGGATGAAAAAAAGCATGTTACATGTGTTTTTAGGCTCTTTCATTGAAATCTATTGGGGCCCAAACATCTGTCTCTGTCCCAAAACAAACATATTTTGGCCATACAAGGTAAATCATAGAAACAGAGAAGAGTGATGGTAGAAAAAAGACTAAGTGGTCCATCAAGTCTGACTTTTTTTAATATTTTTTTTAATACATGCTTTGTATTTTTTTGTTGGTTTTTTTTCCTTACCTTTTTTGTCTTGGTATAGGTCTATTTTTGTTTTACTGCTGCCTGACTACCTCTGCTGGATGTCTATTCCAAGCATCAATTACTCTTGCAGTAAAATAATACTTTCTAAGACTAGTTTTCAATTTTTTTCCTGTTAGTTAGAGGTCATGTCCCTGTGTTCTTGTTCTTGGTTTCATATTGAAAATGCTGCCGTCCTGAACCTTATTCACCCCCTTTGTGTATTTAAAGGTTTCAATCATGTCTCCCCTTTCCTTTCTTATCTCCAGACTGTACACATTACGTTCCTAAAGTTTCTCTTGATATGTTTTATCCCTCAGACCTTTCACCATTTTTGTTACCTGTCGGTGGACTTGTTTTATCTTATCAATACATTTTGTAAGTGAGGTCTCCAGAACTAGACACAGTATTCTAAAGGAGTTTTCTAAAATCAATGGGTTCACTTTAATACTGCTTCCCCAGCAGCACATACTCACTTTTCCTTCTCTTCTCAACAATCCATTCAGCTACCAGGATAAAATGAAATATCCAGTACCTCCAGCTGTGACTCCTCCTCCTCGTTCTTCTCATGAGCACTGGTGCTTGATTAATGGCATCTCAGGCACATCTCTCAGTCACAAGGTGGAAGGGGGACAGGAAGAAAATTAGAGCATCTCAGCACTTTCACAGTTTTTCCTTTACTCCCTCATAGCAGCTGAATGGAGCAGTAGGAGAGCAAAAGGAAATGATAATCATGGAGCCACCATTATAGCATATCTGTTGTGTTTTCCTGTATGGGCCAGTCAAAGGTTTGCTTTTAATATCAATTATTTCTAAATGTCACGGATACATTCAGAAGGATGCAGTAAACACTGTACGCCTGATGTCCATTGTATAGTGTATTGGCAAAGATAAGTCATGGGTTGATCTCTCGCTGCGAACAATAGCCAGAGAAAAATATGCCTCTGCTTGTTTGCACCTACGGGATTTGGAATGATTCAGCTGATGTTCTACTTCATTGTGTTCATAGTGAAAAAGGCTTGTTCTATTTCCTGTGGAGAAAAGCAAGCATTTTGGGAAGTTGGGAAATCTCTGTGTGCAATAACCTCTATGACTTGCAAGTATGTGTTGTCTCTAAGAACTTAATACATAGAGGACTCAACTGTTCCATGCAGAACATGACTCTACTGAATCACTCATACATATCATCGCAAAAAGATGGCAGCACCTGGTTGGTTGCTTCCACTTCCACTTTTCCTTTCCACTTTACGAAATACCTGCTGTGAGTATACTATCATTCATTGCCATGAACCTAATGTTCATGAAGCACGTTTTCCGATGCTGTATTTCTGTGAGTTGCAAATTTAGATTAAAGAAATAGTAGCTTGCAAACTCTCCGCCTGCCTCACAAGATGAGCAGCGGGCAAACTCACCACATTTCTAAACACTTTCTATTTTTATCCATACTGTGAACGGTTACATTCTAACAAGCTGTCTTTGCCATGTGCCTCATACTAAGACTTCCCATGGGCACGTCCTCCGAGAAGCAGCTGCAGCTCCTAAATGAACACAGCACAATGTTCCTTGATTAAAGTCACTGCTTCTCATAACATGCCTTTTTGCCGGCATAATGAATAGAGCTCTTTATTCATCTACTGTTGTGTATTGTAATCCACATGTATTATTCCAACAACCCGCGTGCTGATGTCATTCCACTGTTTGACCACACGTCAGTTAAAATTTGATTTCAGGTTTGATGCAATATCATACGCTGCTATGAAACTTGTAATATGAAATACGACAATTTCTTTTGAGCTTTGCTGTTATTTCTGATGATTAAAAAAATTGTCTCACAGCATACAAGACCTTGAGATTAGGAAAAGACACTATTTTATCTCATTATTTCATACACTTATTTTTATTATTAAAAGGGTCACTTTTTAAAAATATATTGCAAACGGTCCTTATTTATAATTTATATGTTTACTAGCAAATGTGTGCCCATTCATGCAACAGTTAATGTAGGCTGAATGGTTTTTGGGCCCTGAGTGATTCGCTGGTATGCTTTACTGCCCAATCAGACAATATTTGAATTGGTGAAATGTGCCATCTCACTTGCAGCTGATACCCTCAATCAAGGAAGCAGAAGATATTAGCAAGAGGAAGAGTGAGAACTGATTGTTGTGGCAATCAGACTGAAAGCAGCTCAGCCATTTGGGATGGGGAAGAGTCAGCAGCTGACTTTGCACTATTGGGGGAAAGACCAGCAGGAGTTCACTGTGTTCTAGAGAGAATAGGGAGAATAGCAGAACAAGTGTATATAAACAACTAGGGTGATTCAGAGAAAAGGGAGAATGGAGAATGGACCAGGGGAAGAGAGAAATGTTGATTATGAGCTGCTTAAGGAACTTTGGGAGAACAGGAAAAGTAGCATCTGAGTTGTGGGGAGCAGAGAGGAAGATGGTCATGGCTGGGTAGGAGACAGGCAAAGGGAGAGCTCATTGTGGACAAGGGAGGGAGGAGGCAGTGTGGGAACTCACTGTTGCAGAGTGGTGGAAAGGAGAGGAAGTGGCAGTTGACCTTGTACTCTTGGCAAAACAGCAATCAACAGGGGCTATTCGAAGACTGGGTAAGGATGGTGAGACGAGGAAACAGAGTCAGAGCTAATTATTGGTATGGTGCAAAGGGGAAGATGATCATGGCCTGGGGAGAAAAAGACTTTACGGACAGGGGAAAGATAAGGCAGAGTAGGAGGTGTCTGTTAACGTGGGATGATTGTAGACCAGAGCTAAAACAGGCTGAGCATAAAATTTGAGAAAACCCCAGTATGTGTTTGTTATGTGTTCCCATTCACACAGCATACCTAAAAAAGCAATTCTGAACAGTCTCACATTGTCTCTGTCCCCACACAGACTGGGGACACTCTGAGCTATACCTCGTTAACATACAACAGACAGGTGAAGCTTCTAAAAGTTTAGCTTAGCTTGTACCAATGTAAGTACTGTATGTATGCATGATGCCCTTGCCCTTTTTCTTGTCCAACCAGAGGACATTTTGCATTAAATTGAGAAAATGCAAAGTGTTCCCTGAATGGCGCCTATGCTGAGCGAGCAACCTCCTTTGTTCACAAGAAAGGATGGTGTTGTGAAAAATGAAGATAGCAGAATAGATACTGGAGCAATGACTAAACCACAGCTAAAGAGATGTGGGTTGAGGCTGAACTCCAAGCAGGTAGTAGAGATACAAATGAATGCATCTCTGTAATAATTATTATAACCTTAAAGGATTAGTTCATCTTTTCTGACTTTTCCACAAACTTCCCTATGCATTACAGGGTTTGGAATACATTAATATGGAGTTCTCCCTTTTGTAAGTGAATGCTTACTTTTTAGCTGCTCATTCCCTTGCCCTCCCCTCTCTGTCCTACAGATGGCAGGACAGAGTGGGGAGGGTAATTAAATGAGCAGCTGAAAAAGTAAGCATTCTTTTTTCAAAAATGAGCACTGCATGTTAATGTATGCAGGACCCTGTAATGCATAGGGCATTGTGGCAAAAGTCAGAAAAGATGAACTAATATTTTAAGGTTGCAATAATTAATTAATTAATAAAAATACAAAATCAGAAAGATAAATTAACACTTTAAGTGTATTTCATAAATTCAAGTGCAAGCACCTGAATTATTTTTGGTATCAGCATCTTGCAGTCACTGTACAGTAGTTGAGTTGAGAGGAAGAACAAGTACAGGGGGTCAATCAGTTGGGTTGCAGTACTGATAGGGGGAGACAGCAGAATGACAGATTAGCTCATAAGTCTGATGCTTCTTCTTGTACTTTCCAGTCAAAGGCTGAGGAGAGGGGAGACCTGTAAGCAGGACTTTTTTGTGCCAGGACATGCCAGTACTGGTCCTGTATTCAAAGCATTGCTGTGACAGCTTCCAGACTTACCAAGGCCACTTTTATACACAGAAGCCAGCAGAGGAAATTTTCCACTTATTGCTTTCATGAGATAATGACATCAGTCAGATCAACAGAAGCATCACTCAAGTCATTTAGGCAGCTGGAGATGGGGCATGGGAGTTGACCAGAGCTCCTAGAGCCCCCCTCTACATGACAACACTGCACCTAGGGTAGGGTACCTTGTTTCCAATCCCCCCTCCCCCCACTGACCATGGCTGCCAGCAAATAAAGTGTAGACAGTGTGAAGAAAGCTGCCAGTGCCTGTCGTATGACAACTGCCAGAGAACATGTGAAAAGCTGGCTGAGATGTGGATGGTGCACAGGAGGAGCAGTATGAGAATGTCTTGTGGACAGAGAACATATGGACAGTGGGAACAATACCAAATAATATATTTTGGAGTGAGGTAGTGCTGCCAGTGAGTATAGTGTGGACGAAGAGAGAGAGCTGCCATCTTCCACCATGAATGCCACAATACCCATATATATACATAAAAAAGGTTTAAGTGGGCTGCTCACTGGGCTTCTGGATATGTATGCAGACCCTGATTGATCTAACGTACAGTGGAGAGCTGTTTTTTGTATATAATTGTATGTAGTGAAGCACACACTATTTAAAAACACAGAAGACGGGTCTTTTCTGTAGACTGTAGTTCGATAGTCACATTATACACACTATATTGCCAAAAGTATTGGGGCACCCCTCCAAATAACTGGATTCAATGATTCAGGAAAGCCGCAGGGGGCTCAGGACAGTAAGGGCTTTTTTATATTTGCAGTTTGGGGGGTAGTAAAACCCCATAGCTTATTGTGGCCCGTGACTGGTTACCAAATCCCTTAGGTGGCCCTTGTTTTTCAAAAGGTTGACCACCCCCACATCAAATTAATTTCAGCTCTTCACTTTAGAAGGGATGCCAGCAATGGTTTGGAGAAGACATTGCAGAGAAGACAAACAGGAATCTGGATTTTTTGTAAATTACAGGGACATAGCCTTTATACTGAATCACTGTAATACTTATAGTATCCTCATCTCCTAAATAATTAATACATACCAGATGTTTCATGATTCATCAACCTCTTTCTGAGCTCACAGCAGCCTCAAACTGGACCATAAAAGTAGGATTGCACAGCACAGGATCGTGAGACCAGAGCCTGCAGACCTTCCAAAAGCAGAATAAAAAGCCTGATTGATCTGACTACATGGAGTTATATAAAACAGATACAATGAATTCTGACGTAAGTCTAGTGGTATTTTTGCCTGAATAGCTTTAGCTGATTGTACTTGCTGGCTGCAGTTGCTAATTAATTCCTGTCTGAAGTTAATGTGTATACATTGCACATTTTGACAACAAAAAACAATAGTAGTTTACTAATGGGCTCTGTGATTGTGTAGCATTGCATTGTTAGCTTATTTTTTCTCTGTAACAGATTGTAGTCAATTATGGTACTGCAATATTTCTAATGTGCAAGGCACTAATTGCAGCATTTTTATCAATAGAGAGTCACCAATATGCTAACAGCTTGTTTGCTGATCGATTGTACACAAAACAGTACTGTAATGCTGACCATATTGAGCTATGCAAATATCTAAAGTAAGCTTTAAATGGGGAAAAGATAAAGGACTAATAAACTGAGATGTAGAGAGCAATCAAATAATTACATTATAAACAATATTCTTCATGGTTAACCCCTTCACGCCGGATCATCCCGGCATGAAGAGGAGTTCCTGCACCGGGAGGAGGACGGGCCGGGGCTTAGTGTCTTGTGGCCGCCGTGACGTCACGGCCGGTTACATGATCGGGACCTTTCCGTGAGTACCGCACATGTGTGCTGGGAACACGCAGGGCACGCACTCTCGGCACATATGTTTTTTGTTACATGAACGCAAATGTGCGGCCGCTCGGCGTCTAGGCCACATTTGCGTGCAGCCGGCGTGAAAGGGTTAAGATACACAATGGCATCCCAGTCTTAGTCCGTAGGGTTCAATATTGAGTTGGCCCACCCTTCGCAGAAGAGTTGAAGCTGTTATATCTGCAAAGGCTGTCCAAAGGTTTAGCAGTGTGTCTATGGGAATGTTTGACCATTCTTCCAGAAGCACATTTGTGAGGTCATGCACTGATGTCGGGCGAGAAGGCCTGGCTCGCAGTCTCCGCTCAAATTCATCCCAAAAGTGTTCTGTCGTGTTGAGGTCAGGACTCTGTGCAGGTCAGTCAAATTCCTCCACCCCAAACTTGCTCATCCATGTCTTTATGGACCTTGCTTTGTGCACTGGTGTGCAGTAATGTTGGAACAGGATAGGGCCATCCCCAAACTGTTCCAACAAAGTTGGGATCATGAAATTGTCCAAAATGTCTTGGTATGCTGATGCCTTAAGAGTTCCCTTCACTGGAACTAAGGGGCCAAGCCCAACCCCTGAAAAACAACTCCACACCATAATCCCCCTCTACCAAACTGTACACTTGGCATAATGCAGTCAGGCAAGTACCGTTCTCCTGGCAACTGCCAAACCCAGACACTTCCATTGGATTGCCAGACAGAAAAGTGTGATTCGTCACTCCAGAGAACACGTCTCCTTAGCTCTAGAGTACAGTGGCAGCGTGCCTTACACCACTGCATCCAACGCTTTGCATTGCACTTGGTGATGTAAGGCTTGGATGCAGCTGCTCGGCCATGGAAACCCATTCCATGAAGCTCTCTATGCACTGTTGTTGTGCTAATCTGAAAGCCACACAGAGTTTGGAGGTCTTTAGCTATTGACTCTGCAGATAGTTGGCGACTTTTGCACACTGTGCTCTACAGGATGTGCTGACCTCGCTCTGTCATTTTACGTGGCCTACCACTTTGTGGTTGAGTTGCTGTTGTTCCCAGTTGCTTCCACTTTGTTATACCACTAACAGTTACCAGGGAATATTTAGTAGCAAGGAAATTTCACGTATGGACTTATTGCACAGGTGGAAACCTATAACGGTACCACGTTTGAATTCACTGAGCTCCTGAGAGCAACCCATTCATTCAAAAATGTTTGTAGAAGCAGTCTGCATGCCTAGGTGCTTGATTTTATACACCTGTGGCCATGGAGGTTATTGGAACACCTGTGGGTTAGCTGTACGTTGCTATAGACTTTCAATACACATTGCGGATGTGCTGCACTCCTGCATTCAGGAGTTTTCGTGCATTTTCAGAAAGCGCACCAGACCTGCAGGATATAAAAGAAGTCTATGGCTCAGTGCAGCTGACTCAAAGGAAAGCTGCAGGTGTACTGCACTGCACTTGCAGATCAGCGTGAAAACAGCCTGATAACCCTTTTATAGGTGCTAATATGCCCATTGCAAAAGTGCAGTGTATAGGATGTTTAATACACTTATCTTTTCCTCCTCCAGCTTCTGCTGGTATTGTTCTCCAGGCTGCTAGAAATTTCCCAAGTAAAGTGCGCTTGGTATCACTCTGAATGGGACAGGAGTCAGTGCTACTGACTTATGCAGTTCCTGCTCCCTCAGCGGCTGCCAGCTTCCCCCTCTGCTGGCTTCATGCTCTCTCACGCTCTGGGATGGGGGGTCAGCAGCCCATTCATCATGACCTGGGCTTGCCAACCTGACATCCCAAAACATGGGCATGCACTTCCCTGGTATGAGGTCGTGGACCACATCAGAGGGCTCCATGGGCTATGGGTTGAGAATCCATGCTTTAATGATTCTGTGCAAATAGTGAGTGTATGAAAAACAGTACCAAAAACCAAAGAGATGCTGAGGGTGCCAGAATAGACATAAATCCATTCCTAGCTCTTCCTAGGGGACTGCAATGAATCACATTCCATCAACCTATTACAGCCGTTGTCACATTTGCTAGAGGGACTTGAGCAAATACAGTATTTGAGCAAATCCCAGCATGTCCAAACTTTTTTGTTCAATATATCAGCATAGATTTACGCCGTTATTCAGGTATATTGCATGGCTGACTGAATCTGGAGTTTTGTGTAATGTACTGATAAATCCATGCATTTTATGGATAAACTACCAATCTGACAGCTAGCCTTGTTTCACCAACTATAAATATTGTAATATATGGGTGCAATGTTGACCAAAATTGTCTGATTATTTTTCTTCTTTATTTTCAATTCCCATTTAATTTTCCCAGCTAGAAATGAAACTCTATAAAGAATGAGTCAAATAAATCATCTCAGTGTAACATTCTATGCAACTGTTTTGTGCCAAGTGTAATTGTTATGTTATTTATAGAGCAAGACAAGCTAGTGATAGATAGGAGTATTCAAAATGCGGCAGGTTCATAAATCTATGCCAGACTTAACAGTCAAGCTAAACAACACTAAAAATGTTTTAGAGATCAAAGCAGAAGACAATTAAAATATAATTAACACAAGACATTGCATAAATTTCCATTGCTGACCAATTAACCTACCTACAGCTCATTAGGCACGTGTTCAAAAAAACTAAAGGTGCGTTTGTGTCCAGTGATCTCTTTTAGCTCAGCAAAAACATTGTGTGAACTGGAACGCGACCTCAAGTTAATAAAAAGATAAAGATATATGTAGCTTTCTTGTATAAAGCTGTGTAAAAAGCAGAACTCGTGCAAATCTATAGTAGCTAATCAGAATGATGTGACTGCAGTGACGTGACTGTACACAGCAAGCTGCTCCAACTGCAAACCCTGGCATAGGAGTCACAGCAGGAGACTGGTGCAGGAAAGAAACCATTGCCAGGCCATTACTCACAAAGATGAAAACCATCTGCACTCAAAGTCTCTCCGCTCACTGGGACTTTATTAAAACAGGCTCTTACAGCAGGTGTTAGGGGTGACAAAAGAAATTCTGATGCTTTTCACAGTAAACATGCCTGGTCCAGCTTTCTATGGCTAAGCACGTTTAGTGTGAAACCAACGCGTCACAATTTCTGTCGCCACTAACACCTGCTATTAGAGCCTGTTTTAATAAAGTCCCAGTGAGCAAAAAGACTTAAGGTTCCCATCATTTTATTCCTTGTGAAACAAAGTGACTGATTGCTACATTTTGCATGCCATTGTTGTGCTTTACAATGCCTTGTCAAGCAAGCTTAGTAAATGCAATGTCAAACTGTAACTGAAAAAGCACTCCTTGGTATACAAAGCTTTACAGTACATGCAGTATTAATGTTTGAGACTGAAGCTCTTTTTAAGGGCTCAAGAACAGCCTTTATTTAATCAGGTCTCAGGGACCCGCTGTAAAAATTATATCTACAACTCATGGTATTTTATCAATATAGATACCAAAATAAATAATGATGATGATATTAATGATAATAAAATAATATGGTGTATGGAGAGAATTTAACACTCATGATGGGTCACTTTTAATGCTAAATTGATCTAAATTAAATCATTTTCAGTTCTCATCACAAAATAATCATCAATGATAATCACAAAATAAAAAATAATAACAATGGCGAGAAAAGAAACACAGACTCCCTTACATTAGTGGTCAGTGGAGAAATGTTCCCTTACATTGGTGGGCAATTAGAAGAATGTATTCCTTACAAACAACTAAAAAGATCATTTGGTTTACCATTCTCTCTGCCAAGTGGTCTATGAACTATGTAGGTACTATCAGATAGGAAGTCAGTCTTCCACCACTGCTCAAGGAACCCCTAGCATACAGTTACATAGTTAGTCTGGATGAAAAGTTCATCTAGTTCAACCATTAACAAAAAAAAATCTAGGGTTCCAAAGAACCCTGCTTGAATTTAGCTACTCTAAGGGTATGATAGGGTACAGCTATCAGGGTCTCAAATGGAGCTATTGTTCCTGGATATATACAGTAAGGTCAGGGAGCCCTCCCACAACTGCATTTCTTCCTTATTTTCCAACTTTGAGCATACACTCTGAGATGGATTAAAGTGACACTAAGCAATATCCTTATTCTCCAAAAATAATCCATACACATTCACCACTACATAGTCTGGTTGAAAAAAGACAAAAGTCCATCCAGTTCAACCATTAAAAAAAAAAGTTGTAATCCTATACCCACAGTTGATCAAGAGGAAGGCAAAAAAACCAGCAAAGCATGATCCAATTTGCTCCTGCAGGGAAACAAAATCCTTCCTGATCCCCCGAGAGGCGATCAGATATTCCCTGGATCAACTTTACCTATAAATGTAAGTATCCAGTTATATTCTGTGTATCTAAGAAACAATCCAGGCCTTTTTTAAAGCAATCTACTGAGCAGGCCAGAACCAACTCTTGAGGGAGTCTATTCCACATTTTCACAGCTCTTACTGTGAAGAAACCTTTCTGTGTTTGAAGATTAAATTTCTTTTCCTCCAGACATAAAGAGTGCCCCCTTGTCCTCTGTGATGACCTCAGGGTGAATAGCTCTACACCGAGTTCACTATATGAACCACTGATGTATTTATACATGTTGATCATATCCCCCCTTAACTACTTGCCTAACAACTGCCAGTTCTCAGCAGTACTTTCTTCACGCTCTGACTGTGCACCCGAGACCAGCAATTGCATTTCCCGGTGATCAGCGTGTCATTGGACACAGCTGATCACGTGGTAAAAGGCCGCTGTAATTGGCCTTTTACCACATGACATGATCAGCTGTGTCCGTAGGAATCAGCGATCACTGAGATAGCCGAGTGCGCCCAGGGGCGCACAGGAGAGCGCATTCTGGGAGGACATCTTATGACACCCTCCCAGAACTGGCCAGCCGCAGTGCAGCCGTCATTCGGCTATCTGCGGTCGGCAACTAGTTAATCTCCTCTTCTCAAGAGAGAATAAATTCAGTTCCTCTAATCTTTCCTCATAGCTGAGCTCCTCCATTGGTTGCCATTCTCTGTACTTTCTCCAGTTTCCCAATGTTCTTTTAGTGATCTAGTGCCCAAAACTGAACCGCATATTCCAGATGAGGTATTTCTAATTATTTATATAGGGGTATATAGGATATCTCTCTCTCTTGAGTCTATACCTCTTTTAATCCAAGAGAGAATTTTGCTTGCTTTAGAAATCGCAGCTTGGCATTGCATGCTGTTATTAAGCTTGTGATCTCACAGAACCCCCAGATCCTTCTCCACCATTGATTCTCCCAGTTGCACCCCCCCATTATGTATGATTCATGCATATTCTTAGCCCCCAAGTGCAGAAACTTACATTTATCAACACTAAACCTCATTTGCCACATAGTTGCCCAATTATACAGTGCATTGAGGTCAGCTTGTAAATTGGAGACATCCTGTAAGGACGTTATTCCACTGCACAGCTTGGTGTCATCTGCAAAGACTGAAATGGTATTTTTAATCCCAGACCCTATATTGTTTATAAATATATTAAAAAGTAAGGGTCCCAACAATGAACCTTGGGGTACACCACTGACAACCCTAGACCATTCAGAGTATGAATTATTAACCACTACTCTTTGAATTCAATCTTTTAGCCAGTTTTCTACCCATTTATATACAGATTTTTCCAAGCCCGTAGACTTTACCTTACACATTAGCCGTGTGAAGAACTGTGTCAAACGCTTTTGCAAAATCCAAGTAAACCACATCCAACGCCACCCTTCTGTCCAAGGTTTTGCTCACCTCCTCATAAAAAGAAATCAGATTTGTTTGACAACTTCTGTTTTTCATGAATCCATGCTGTCTGTTGCTTAAAATATTTTTTTTCCAGCAAGAACTCATCTAAGTGGTCTTTTATTAAACTCTCCAGTGTCTTCCCAACTATAGAAGTTAAACTAACAAGTCTATAATTACTTGGTAAAGATTTTGACCCCTTTTTAAATATTGGCACCACATTGGCCTTACGCCAATCCAGTGGTACTATGACAGTCATTAAAGAGTCCCTAAAAATAAGAAAAAATTACTTTGAAATGACAAAGCTCAATTCTTTAAGGACCCGTGGGTGTATGCCATCCGCTGCAGGTGTTTTATTCACTTTTCTTCTGTCTAAATATTTTTGGATCATATCAGTTGTGAGCCAATGTGGATCATCTAAATGGCCTTGTGATCTACTTTTCATTAAATTTTTTCTTACTGTGTATTTCTGCCTTCTTGTAACGTTATCTGTGAACTATCAGTTCCAGTTGTGGTCATGTGTACTGCTCTTTGCACACTACACATCATATAATCCATAGTCCATCTCAATAGCCAGCAAGAGAGGTTGGCTATGTTCTTAATAACATTGGCTGTATGTTTTGGGTCATTGTCCTGCTGTAGAATTTTGAGCCAACCACATGCCTCCTTGATGGCATGGCATGATTGATAAGTATCTGTCTGTATTTCTCAGCATTGAGGGCACCATTGATCCTGACCAGATCTCCAACTCCGTTTGCAGAAATGCAGCCCCAAACTTGTAAGGAACCCCTACCATGCTTCACTGTTGCCTGCAGACACTCATTATTGTACTGCTCTCCAGCCCTACGGCAAACAAACTGCCTCCTGCTACAGCAAAATATTTATAATTTTAACTCATCGGTCCAGAGCACCTGCTGACATTTTTTGCATCTCACTGCCTACAGTTGCAAGAAAAAGTATGTGAACCCCTTGGGATTACGTGGAGTTTTGCATGAATTGGGCATTAAATGTGCTCTGAACGTCATCTAAGTCACAACAATAGAAGAACACAGTCTGCTGAACATAATGCTACACAAACATTAGATGTTGCCATGGTTTAATTGCACATAACATGTAAACATTCACAGTGCAGGGAGGAAAAAGTATGTGAACTTTTGGACTTAATAACTGGTTGACCCTCCTTTGGCAGCAATAACCTCAACCAAACGTTTCCTGTAGTTGCAGATCAGACCTGCACAATGATCTGGAGTAATTTTGGACCACTCCTCTTCACAAAACTGTTTCAATGTAGTAATATTCTTGGGATGTCTGGTGTGAATCGCTCTCTTAAGGTCATGCCACAGCATTTCAATCGAGTTGAGGTCAGGACTCTGACTGGGCCACTCCAGAAGGAGTATTCTGTGCTGTTGCAGCCATTGTTTTGTTGAATTACTTGTATGCTTTGGGTCATTGTCCTGTTGCATAACCCATCCTCTGCGGAGCTTCAGTTGGCGGACAGATGGCCGTACGTTTTCCTGCAAAATGTCTTGATAAACTCTGGAATTAATTTTCCCATCAATGACAACCATCCGTCCAGGCCCTGAGGCAGCAAAGCAGCCCCAAACCATATAACAGTATACCTGTTTTGATCCACATTGAACAATATATATATATAAAATTGAACAGGGGCAGACTGACAACTCATGGGGCCCCCTGGCAATAGGGGATCATGGGGCCCCTGTGTCCTCACCCACACTCAACACCCAAAAAAGCCTATGAAAGGTACTAGGGGCATCTCATGGGGCCCCCTACTGTCCGCCCCTGAACTTGAATAAAGACATACTGTGGATGAAAATGTAAACAGTTAAAAATTGAAATAACTATATATTTTTAAAATAATTAATAATAATAACAATATATAAAACAAACAAGAACAATAGCTTCAGTGACTGTGTACTGTACTTGGAACCTTTGTATGATTTCAGAAGAAGGAGGTGAATCTCTATATAAATGCTGAAAATGAATAAGAACAGGAGATTGTAAAGCAAGCTTCAGGAGGATTTCATAGTGCTGTCTTTTCAATTCTTTCCTAATTATATATAGATCCAAAAATGAGTATTATTACAGTGAATGTCTAGAGAAATAGACCTGCCTGATGACTCCAATCACGATTTGGTTTAGAAGACCAAAATAATGATCAAACGTCAGGTGGCTGCCCAGCTCTGTGTAGTACAGGCTAGCTAAGACAATATATGGAATCAGAGTTAAAACCCATAAGGAAGAGTATGTCCACACCCCAAAACATTATGAATAAAACGAAAAATAATGTAATCAGAAATACTTAACACTATACAAATGTTATACACCCCAAAGATTAAAAACATATAACATACAACCCCCACCCTCCAGTCCCACTAGTTCTTTTATAAAAGGAACTCGAATAGAGCCCTGGGTGACACCCACCAACTGGCTCATAAAACTATATACGTAATATATGTATTCTACTTTCCAAATTAATGCATACAAAAAACACATATATACATATATATATACAGTCAGGTCCATAAATATTGGGACAATCGACACAATTCTAACATTTTTGGCTCTATACACCACCACAATGGATTTGAAATGAAACGAACAAGACGTGCTTTAACTGCAGACTGTCAGCTTTAATTTGGTATTTACATCCAAATCAGGTGAACGGTGTAGGAATTACAACAGTTTGCATATGTGCCTCCCACTTCTTAAGGGACCAAAAGTAATGGGACAATTGGCTTCTCAGCTGTTCCATGACAAGGTGTGTGTTATTCCCTCATTATCCCAATTACAATGAGCAGATAAAAGGTCCAGAGTTCATTTCAAGTGTGCTATTTGCATATTTAATCTGTTGCTGTCAACTCTCAAGATGAGATCCAAAGAGCTGTCACTATCAGTGAACCAAGCCATCATTAGGCTGAAAAAACAAAACAAACCCATCAGAGAGATAACAAAAACATTAGGCGTGGCCAAAACAACTGTTTGGAACATTCTTAAAAAGAAGGAACGCACCGGTGAGCTCAGCAACACCAAAAGACCTGGAAGACCATGGAAAACAACTGTGGCGGATGACCGAAGAATTCTTTCCCTGGTGAAGAAAACACCCTTCACAACAGTTGGCCAGATCAAGAACACTCTTCGGGTGTATGTGTGTCAAAGTCAACAATCAAGAGAAGACTTCACCAGAGTGAATACAGAGGGTTCACCACAAGATGTAAACCATTGGTGAGCCTCAAAAACAGGAAGGCCAGATTAGAGTTTGCCAAACGACATCTAAAAAAGCCTTCACAGTTCTGGAACAACATCCTATGGACAGATGAGACCAAGATCAAGTTGTACCAGAGTGATGGGAAGAGAAGAGTATGGAGAAGGAAAGGAACTGCTCATGATCCTAAGCATACCACCTCATCAGTGAAGCATGGTGGTGGTAGTGTCATGGTGTGGGCATGTATGGCTGCCAATGGAACTGGTTCTCTTGTATTTACTGATGATGTGACTGCTGACAAAAGCAGCAGGATGAATTCTGAAGTGTTTTGGGCAATATTATCTGCTCATATTCAGCCAAATGCTTCAGAACTCATTGGATGCCGCTTCACAGTGCAGATGGACAATGACCCAAAGCATACTGCAAAAGCAACCAAAGAGTTTTTTAAGGGAAAGAAGTGGAATGTTATGCAATGGCCAAGTCAATCACCTGACCTGTATCCGATTGAGCATGCATTTCACTTGCTGAAGACAAAACTGAAGGGAAAATGCCGCAAGAACAAGCAGAAACTGAAGACAGTTGCAGTAGAGGCCTGGCAGAGCATCACCAGGGATGAAACCTAGCGTCTGGTGATGTCTATGCGTTCCAGACTTCAGGCTGTAATTGACTGCAAAGGATTTGCAACCAAATATTAAAAAGTGAAAGTTTGATTTATGATTATTATTCTGTCCCATTACTTTTGGTCCCTTAACAAGTGGGAGGCACATATGCAAACTACTGTAATTCCTACACCGTTCACCTGATTTGGATGTAAATACCCTCAAATTAAAGCTGACAGTCTGCAGTTAAAGCACATCTTGTTCGTTTCATTTCAAATCCATTGTGGTGGTGTATAGAGCCATAAATGTTAGAATTCTGTCGATGTCCCAATATCTATGGACCTGACTGTATATATATATATATATATATATATATATACACAGTATATATATACACACACATACATACATATACACATATACACGCACACATACACGAGAAACTCCAAAAATTAGAATATCGTTTATTTCAGTAATGCAACTTAAAAGGTGAAACTAATATATGAGATAGACTCATTACATGCAAAGCAAGATAGTTCAAGCTGTGATTTGTCATAATTGTGATGATTATGGCATGAAAATCTCAAATCCACAATCTCAGAAAATTAGAATATTGTGAAAAGGTGCAATATTCTAGGCTCAAAGTGTCCCACTCTAATCAGCTAATTAGGCCATAACACCTGCAAAGGGTTCCTGAGCCTTTAAATGGTCTCTCAGTCTGATTCAGAAGGATTCACAATCATGGGAAAGACTGCTGACCTGACAGTTGTGCAGAAAACCATCATTGACACCCTCCATAAGGAGCGAAAGCCTCAAAAGGAAATTTATTATTTAAAAAAAAAAAAATCTTGCAACCAACAACAAAAAGTAATTTTCTTACAAAAATATAAAATTATTATGTACAAATAAATAAATGAAAAAATACCATACAGCTGGCCTAAACTAAACAAAGATCAACTAGAATACTATGATAATTCATCAAAAAAACATAACCAAAGCAGAAAAGGCCTATATACCTATACCAGGCAATATCCTTCAAAGAAAAACAATTTACAAATTGTTATAAGGACAAAGGAAACAAAATTTTAAAAGCTTCATGGCCCATCAATTAGGGAATAAGGCCTTTCCAGCTCATATGTCCCATATCAAGGCTTTGGCCCGTATGGAAACCATTAATCATGTGGATAGATATTCCAGGAAAGAAACTAACACAGAGGCCCTTTCGGCCTACCAGGCAGGGACAATGCCATTGCTGCTCATATCTCTCATAACAAGGCTTTTTGGCCTGCATGAGAATCAAGACATGTTCCATGGAGAAAACAATATCAAAGGCCCATTCGGCCTATCAGGCAAAAAAATGCCTTTATGGCTCTTATCCCATACCAAGGCTTTGGCCTGTACGAGAATCATCGGCCATGTGGATCAACATCCAGGAAAGAAAATACTACAGAGGCCCTTTCGGCATACCAGGCAGGGATGATGCCATTATGGCTCATATCTCTCATAACAAGGCTTTGGTCTATATGAGAATCCAAACATGTTCTGGAGAGGAAACATTAACAAAGCCCCATCGGGCCCATTAAGCACCAGGGAAGAAATATTTAACACAGGCCCTTTCAGCCTGCAAAACAAGGAAGAGGCCTTTATGCCCGATCCGCCCATACACATACTTAGGCCTATATGGCCATAACATATCCATATAACATATAAAATACAGAAGATGCAGAAAAAAAGGCTAAGAAACGCAGGTCTTCAGATATACGTAGCCTCTCTTCAAACATTCTTCGTCAAAATCTAAGGGAGTGGAACACAAAGAGAAAGAAAAAAAGAACAGCATCCTCACCCAGAGGTCAACAGGCCTGGGCTACAGACCTGATATTCCTCCACGCCTCTATCCAGGCCCTTTGCCGCAGCCTGTCTGTCTTTCTCAAGACCCCGAATTTTCCCAACCTCACCAAGAATGTCATACACCACAACCGAGACAGGAAGGATTTTCTAGACAAACTAGAAAAAAAGAGTGTCAAAATCAAAATCCTCATGTCTTTCAAATGCCCCATATACCCACTCTGCATAAGACATGCAGTGCAGGAAGGGGATGTCTAAAGTCCTCCCCACCTCTTTATATACTGAAAGGGCACTGAAGCAAGTGGTCCATAGTCTCCACTTCACCCCCACACTCCGTCCTTGGACAACCACAGTCGTCCAGAGAACGGAACTTCAAGTTCCCTCTCACATATAGCCTGCCATGGAACGCGAGCCAGGCCTGGTCCCTAAATTTTAAGGGAATCCTTTCCACATTTACCAATCTTAAATCATTCCGCAGACTACGGCCTGGGCAATCCCTCAAGGCCAACGGTGCAGAAAAAGCGGTGGCCATGACCCTCTCCCTGAGGAATTTCCCAGGAAGTGATCTGGCCTCCTCCACCGTCACACACCATCGCCTAAGTATTTTCAAGCTTAGGGCAACATAAGCCGGGGGCTTACCATGCTTGACTCTCACGCTTCTCACTGGCCCGCCACTCTCCCAACAGCTCAGAAAGGGTTTAAACCAAACCTGAAGCAAACCTACCCATGCAGGCGGCTTCTCTTTTAGCATATTACCAAATTTATGTTTTACAAACATAACAGAGAAGAAAACAATCATGTTGACCATCCCTAGGACACCCTCCCGCGTGGACCGGTAGGTCACATTCCGCTTTACGAGGTTCAGTCTGTTCCCCCATAACACCTGGAAGAAACAGCTGTAGACCCTCATATAGAGAGACTCTGGCAAGAGACAAACGTAACTGACGTATAAAAAGACCAGAATCAAGTAGGTTTTGATCAGATCGACCCTTTCCCTTAAGGAGAGCTGCCACCCTTTCCAGCATCTCACTTTAACCTTGGCATCCGATAGCCTGGATTCCCAATTCGATTTACCATAATCATCAGGGCCAAATGTGATGCCTAATACTTTGATCTTTGGCTGGGGCTCTGGGAAGGCATCTGGAAGTGAGAAGTTCTCACATTCCCTACCCATCCAGAAAACTTCACTTTTCTCACGATTGATCTTGGAGCGCGATGCCTCCGCATACTGCTCCATCTCCAAGACCACCTCCTGCACCTCATCAGTCCCAGAGTTCAATACAGACACATCATCGGCATAGGCCACGACCCTCAAAGGCGGCTCACCAGTAGCGCCCACCGGCACCCCGCCATCTAGCCTCCTGACGAAGGGGTCAATAGCAAAGGCATAGAGCAAGGGACTCAGCAGACACCCCTGGCGCACCCCAGAGCCAACCTCAAAAGGCCGGCCAACCAAACCATTGATCAACATGAAGCTCTCCACCCCTCTGTACAATGTTTTTAACCAACCAATAAACCTCCCTTCAGGCCATACCGGTCAAGGAGATGCCAGAGGTACTTATGGTCTACCCGCTCAAAAACCTTGGCCTGATCAAGCGCCAGCAAATACTTTCCACTGCCATCAGCCCTGCATTGCTCCAGAACCTCTCGGACAGCTAACACCGCTGTGAATGTACTTCTGCCCTGAACCGAGCAGTGCTAACGCTGTGAAAGTAACCCGTCTGCCATTGACGACAAGCGCCAGAAAAGGATCTTGGCCATAATCTTCCAATCGACATTGAGAAGGCTGATGGGGCGCCAATTCTCAATCATCGAAGGGTCCTTACCTTTTGACAACAAGATGACAGCCGATTTCCACATGGAGGGAAGGAGTCAACCCTCATCCTGACAGCTATTAAAGACCTCTGCAAGGCGAGGTGCCAAGCTGGACTTAAAAATCTTAAAGGATTCTGTTGTCAAACCATCTGGCCCAGGCGTCTTCCTAATGGCCAGACTATCTATGGCTTTGACAACCTCTTCAACCTGTCAAATTTGTGGGCGGAATGTTGTTTTCCAGACTGTCAAGGTCCTACGTTTCCTCAGAGGTTGTGCTACTACATGTGCTGGCATCCATCTTAGGTTTCTGCAAAGCATGGTGGGAGCCTTTTATGCTTTCAGGCCTCTGCGGTCCCTCCCCCAGAGGGGTGTGGTTGATCACATTTAGGCCTGTTGTCTGCACTTGCTCTTTGCATTTGTGTCCTGTATGTTCCCTTGCAGCAAGCTCTTGTTCAGTTCTTATTGCTCTTCTGGTAACCGACTCGGTTTGGACAAGACTATTCTCTGCTTTAACCCTTTACCTGACCTCCCATTGCTGAACCCGGCCCGTGACCTGAGTATCCTTTGCCTACCATCTTGTACTGTCTGCTCCGTTGTTATACACCCGGCCTGTGTGACCACGCTACACGTTTTCCCATCTAGCTCTCACCAGCTGTACGCCATTGGGGGCAGTTGTTACCGTGGCTGGGGTTACTCGGGGGCTGCGACCTGGTCTCAGGCTGCGTCAAGTCCATCCCCACCATCAGGGGCCCTGCTGAAGGGCAGCCTGGGGCTTAGACTCCGCGCCCTGAGGGACTCTGGTCTGTGGGTAGTGACTGTCGTCAGTCTCTGCGTGACCTTACCATGGGCCTGCCTGCCCATTCCATCGCTCCTGCCCTGACACAGACTTGGCATAGACTCTAAAAAGCTCGACATCCTTGCCTGGTCGAGGTGCTTCTCCCCCCAGGGAACCCGTACTATCTCTCAGACCAGTGGCCGTTTTAATCGCTACACCTTGCTTGCAGTTCTGGTAAGGGTCAGGGGAATGGTGCTTCCCATAATCCCTCTCCAGAACCAAGGAGGTAAGCCGATCATACTGATATTTTCTGAGGAGAAGCTTAACCTCTGAGATTGCCCCAGAATCTCCACCCTCAGAGACAAGGCGATCGAGCTTTCCTCTTCGCCAGATGAATATCAGCAAGACTGCTGAGCCTGGTCTCTTGCAAAAATAAAACATGAGCACAAATACTACTGAGTAAAAATAAGGCCGTACTCCTAGCACCTACAGACTTTAGGCTGGCAACATTAATGGTTGCCACCTTTATCGGAGCGGGAACTGCCATCAAAGTAATTGAGATGGTCGTTTCTTAACCTTAGTTTTCCTCAGCTTGGCTGAGGATTTAGCCCTCTTGCGAGACTCAACTACTTCCTCCTCTTCCATGGGAGAAGGGTTCCTACCGGAATCCCCATCCTCCCCCGAGAGGATCCCAAACTTATTTGTGGTGAACTCTTCCCCCTCCTCAAAGGAGGATATAGAGGAAGCAGGGGATAACACCACCTTACCCTTTCCTTTCCCCACTACCGACCACCCATCCCCTTTACCTCCCTCACCTGATCCACCATCCCCAAGATCAAGAGCTGACAGCTCTCCCTTCCCTACCACCCCCTCAGAAATCACCACAAGCCCCACAGGGTCCTTGCGATGAGATGGAAGGAGCACCAGAGGTGGTACAACAGAAGGTGCCTTGGGACCCTTCTTGGCCCCCGCACCCCGGTTCCTCCGAGGAGGGGGGACAGGAACATTAGGAGTGGGGGTAGACAACACTGAAGGAGGTACCTGGGGAGACACCAAGGCAGGGGGAGACTTCACAAGAGGGGCAGGTACAGATACATTGGGGGTCACGGTAGATGCTACAGGTGCATCTGGGGCACCCGAGGCAGTAGAATCCCTAGGAGGAGGGGAAGATGACTCCTCACCCCTTTCCTCAGCCTCCATCCTATCAAGTTCCTCCATCAGGCCAGGCAAATTATGGAGGACCTCTGGACATTTATTGTATGAATATCCTAGTTGCAGGCATAAATTGCAACAAATTTGGTTGCACTCACGGGCAGTGTGCCCAATCCCCTGACAGAGCGAACACTTTATCTAAACAGCACTATCAAAAATTACCAGATCACCGGCTTTTTTACTTACAGTCCCCGACTGCTGATCTCCCCCCGGTGTTGCCGCCACTTCCTTTGGCAGCAGAGAGCTGGGGATCTGTTCCAGCTTGACAAAGACAGACCTCTCCTTCACTCTCTGCATTGCCAGCTTGTAAACCCTGCCGACCTCCTTCACCTCGGACTCCACTGAGGTAAATGCAAATTTTCTTCCGCCAAAGGGGGGAAACTCCAACTCGGAGATAAACTGCAAACCGTCAGTGCTGCTACCAGAAACCAACTCCACCTCCCACTCCGGCTGCTGCTGTTGCCTCAGCTGCTGAGGAGGGATGGATCCTCGTTCCTCCGTCTCCCCAATCTGCACGCACCCTCCAGGCTTGCTCCGTGACACGCCCCTCTGCAGTCACCGGCGGGCCGGCCAGCTGATTAGCTGGCTCCGACTGCTCCCCGGAGGAAAGCTCCTCCCCGGGCTGTCCTCTCGTGGCGGCCACCGAGCATTCTCGTGCCTGTCTGAAGCGCTCCTCGTTAGTGTATTTCTTCTTGAGGGCTCCACTGGCTTGCTTCTGCTGACAGACAGCCATCTCCATGTCATCCAGGTCCGGCCTCATCAACTGTCTTTTGGTGCTCCAGACACGTTCATAGCTGGATCTCTTTTTCATTAGCTCCAAATGCATTTTCACCAGCCTCTCTTCCTCTTTCCTTATCCTGGCCACATGAGCCCTTACACGCCCTTGATAGGCAGCGTATGATTCACCCGGTTTAAGGCATTTCCCAGGTCCTCTACTTCCATGGGAGCGGTATTCAGTTCCCCAGGGGAGGGCCCCCCACCTGGATCATTGCCGGGTTCGGCCATGGTTTGCTGGGCTAAAGCCCAAAATTAAGCTCCAGGCCCAAATGAGGCCTCCAAGAGTATCAGAGCACTCACACACCCCACTGCTTGCAGTCAGGCTCAGAGTGCCCCACTCTAATCAGCTAATTAAGCCATAACACCTGCAAAGGGTTCCTGAGCCTTTAAATGGTCTCAGTCTGATTCAGAAGGATTCACAATCATGGGAAATACTGCTGACCTGACAGTTGTGCAGAAAACCATCATTGACACCCTCCATAAGGAGCGAATGCCTCGAAAAGGTAATTGCAAAAGAAGTTGGATGTTCCCAAAGTGCTGTATCAAAGCAAATTAATAAAAAGTTATGTGGAAGGGAAAAGTGTGGAAGAAAAAGGTGCAAAAGCAGCAAGGATGACCGCAGCCTGGAGAGGATTGTCAGGAAAAGGCCATTCAAAAGTGTTGGGGACTTTCACAAGGAGTGGACTTATGCTGGAGTCAGTGCATCAAGAGCCACCACACACAGATGGATCCTGGACATGGGCTTCAAATGTCATATTCCTCTTGTCAAGCCGCTTCTGAACAAAAAACAACGTCAGAAGCATTTTACCTGGGCTAAAGAAAAACAGACCTGGTCTGTTGCTCAGTGGTCCAAAGATCTCTTTTCTGATGAGAGCAACTTTTGCATCTCATTTGGAAACCAAGGACCCAGAGTATGGAGGAAGAATGGAGAGGCACACACTGCAAGATGCTTGAAGTCCAGTGTGAAGTTTCCACAGTCTGTGTTCATTTGGGGAGCTATGTCATCTGCTGATGTTGGTCCACTGTGCTTCACTAAGTCCAGGGTCAACGCAGCCGTCTACCAGGAGATTTTGGAGCACTTCATGCTTTCTTCCACAGACGAGCTTTATGGGGATGCCGACTTCATTTTCCAGCAGGATTTGGCACCTGACCACACTGCCAAAAGCACCAAAACCTGGTTCAATGACCGTGGGATTACTGTGCTTGATTGGCCAGCAAACTCGCCTGGCCTGGACCCCAGAGAGAATCTATGGGGCATTGCCAAGAGAAAGATGAGAGACATGAGACCGAACAATGCAGAAGAGCTGAATGCCGCTATTGAAGTATCCTGGTCTTCCATAACACCTCAGCAGTGACACAGGCTGATAGCTTCCATGCCACGCCACATTGAGGCAGTAATTGCTGCAAAAGGGGCCCAAACCAAGTAATGAGTACATATGCATGCTTATACTTTTCAGAGGTCCGATATTGTTCTATGTACAATCCTTGTTTTATTGATTGCATGTAATATTCTAATTTTCTGAGATTGTGGATTTAGGGTTTTCATGAGCTGTAAGCCATAATCATCACAATTATGACAAATCACAGCTTGAACTATCTTGCTTTGCATGTAATGAGCCTATCTCATATATTAGTTTCACCTTTTAAGTTGCATTACTGAGATAAATTAACTTTTGCATGATACTCTAATTTTTCGAGTTTCACCTGTACTTCCTATTCCCAAGGCTACCAAAAGTATCCATCATAAAACTCCAATTGACTCTATCAAATGCCTTTTCCATATCAACAGAAAGCACAACCACCGGAAGCTTTTCCTTTTTACATTTCTGAATTAACAATAGCGATCTTAACCCATTGTCTCTACCCTGGATGAACCCAACCTGATCTCAGTGTACCCATTCAGGCATTAGGTCTCTCAACCTATTCGCCAAAATCTTTGCATACAGCTTCGTATCTGTATTCAACAACGATATGGGTCTATAACTTGAACATTGGGAAACATCCTTTCCTTCCTTATGAATAAGGACCACCTTAGCTTGCAAGGATTCCCTCCTCATTTCCATCTCTCCCCCCAAGGCATTCATATAACTCTTCAATTTAGGCATCAGTAATTCAATATATTTTCTATAATACCTCACAGTATATCCATCCGGCCCAGGACTCTTTCCCGTCTTAATGCCATTTTTATTTCATCTTGTGTAATTTCAGAGTCCAGGGAGTTTAAAAAATCTTCATTTAAATTCAGTAGGTCTGCATTTTTTAAATATTCCCTTCTTTTTTCATTATTTACATTATCATCCTTACTTATAGAGTCATGTGAAGCAATGGTATATAATTTACTATAATAATCCTTAAATACCTTTGCAATTTCTTTAGTTGAATACACCAATTCTCTCTTGGGGTTTTTTATTTTATCTATATAATTTCTATTTTTCTTTTTCCTCACGGCTCTCATCAAAAGCTTTCCTGGTCTATCTCCCCATCTATATCTCTCCTCTATCACCTTATTAAAAACTCTCCTCTTTTCTTCCTCCATCATATTCTCCAATTCTTCCTTCTTTATTATAACTTTCTGTTTAATCTCTTTAGTTATATTATTTTTATGCAGTTGTTCTAATTCAGCTAATTCCTCTAAGAGCCTACTAATTTTTTCTCTCCTTTCTCTTTTCTTTTTTGCCCCAATTGTGATAAGGATTCCTCTTATATACGCCTTATGGGCCTCCCACACTCTAGCCACTGAAACATCTCCCGTCTCATTTTCCTCAAAAAATCTCCTAATCTCTTCTCCAATCTTCCTGTCAGTGTCTTGATCCATAAGTAATGACTCATTTAACCTCCATGACGTACCTCTTACCAATCTCCTCCTCCATCCCAATTTCATTATGACAGGTGCATGGTTCGAAAGAGACATTGCTTCTATTGTTACTTTAGCTAAGGTTTCAATAAATTGGTGATCGATCAAAATATAATCTAATCTGGAATACACCTCCGTGGACACTTGAAAAAAAAGTATAGTCTCTATCCCTCATATGCATAATTCTCCAACTATCCACTAATTGACATTCTTTCATCTCTTTTTTCAATAATCTCAAAGACCTACTACCCTCTCTCTGAACACGAGAAGTCGTATCCATCTGTGGGTCCATACATAGGTTAAAATCCCCAGCTACTATCAAAAATCCTTTCTTAAAAGCCAACAAGCTTTTTAAAATTCTTTTCAAAAATACCTCCGGCTTCTTATTTGGACAATAAATATTAGCAATTGTACACTCCATATCCTGCAGCTTATCTTTCAAAAACAAAAACCTCCCCTCAGGATCAGTTTTTCTATCCTCCAATTCAAATCTTATATTCTTTGCAAATCCTATAGCAACACCCTTTGCCCTCTTAATAGTGGAATCTGCATAATACCATGTTGGATAATGTCTAGAGTTCAGCTTAACATTTGATTTTAACTCAAGATGTGTTTCCTGTAAAAATACTACTGAAATTGCTCTATGTTGAAGTTCCCTAAATAATCTAAACTTTTTCCCCGAAAAATTCAACCCATTTACATTATATGTTAACCCTCTATTCTTCTTTCATTTTTTTATCTTCACTTCTCTCTACTCTCTTTGTTCTTCCTTTTTTTTTCTTTCTTACTTTATCATTCTTCTCTTCACGCAGGATATCAACCTTAAAACCCCCTCCTTCCTTCCCCTCTCCCCCCCCCACTTCCCATCCCCATTTTGGGATTCTAATTATTTGAGGGTTCTAACCCACCTTATATTTAAAACTTGGGGTTCAGCTCTAACCCTGCATGGCTCCTCCCCTCTCCCACCACTCCAGGCTTCTCTCGTCTATCTCTCAGACTCTGTATGGCTCCCTCTTAACTTAAACACCCCTCCTTCATATATACATTTATCTCCAGAAAGGATGAAGAGGAAAAAGGGAATACAGGAGCAAGAGTTAGTAAGAGACCGGGAGGGAAGGAGAAAGAAGGAAAATAAAAACAAAAATAAAAAATTTCCCCATCTCCTCCCCCACTCTCTCTCCCCTATCTCCCTCTTCTAACCAACTGCCACTCTCTTCCTCCCTTAACTCTCAAATCTCCCTCCTCCCCATCCCATCTAAGAGTCTCTGTAAATTGTAATTCGAGTCTATCACAGAAGTCCTTTAAGTCCTCAGGGAATCTCAAATAAACTGTAACTCCATTCTTCCATCCGATTAAGCACGCCAGAGTACCCCATCTATAGTGCACATTCTGTTTTTTTATCTGCTGTAACAGGGGTTTTAAAAGTCTCCTTCTCCTTAGGGTCTCTATCGAAATATCCGCAAAAAACTGTATATCTATTTCTCCGTACTTAATACTTGATCTTCCCTTGATCTTTCTCCATATTTCTTCCTTATCTCCGTACTTCTGCAATTGAACAAATTACATCCCTTGGTTTCTCTTTTCCACTTCCTTGCTGGGGCCTTCCAATTCTAAATATTTCTCCTATGTTGACTAATTCAGTTTCATTTCTACCCATTATGGAGTTTACAATTTTGCAGATTACACCTTGTAATTCTTCTCCTCTTGAAGGTTCCGGAATACCTTTTACCCTTATGTTACACCTCCTCTCCCTATTTTCTTGTATCTCTAGCCTATATAGCAATTCTTTTTGATCCCTCTTTATGGAGTGTCCTTTTATCTAAATCGGCAATATTCTGGGCATGGTTTTTAACTTTTCCCTCCATTTCCTCCATTCTACATAACATCTGCCCCATATCACTCCGCAAAGTTGCCATTTCTTGTTTTATTGTTTCCTCCAACTTTTGAACATGTCTGCCATTTCTTTTTTATTTGGTACTTTCAATTCACTTTGTTGTTCTCTTATCTCCATATTTCCTATTATTTGTTGATTGCTATATTTCACTCCCAGAGATAGTCTGGGGCTATCATCCATACTTATTTCCAATTCACTTTTTTCACTAGCCCCCTGGGATCTTTCTGGAGTCATGTTGCCTTGTGATGTGTATTTTTTTATCGAACCAGTTTGAGACCCCTTTGGCCCATTACTTTTAACATTTTTATTCTTCATCTCTTCTATGCTTATTCTTTTCTCCAATATAGGAACCACACTAAGTCCAAAAGAAAAATAATCAAAAACTTGCGCCAGGGACCTAGATTTAATCTTCCATCCGCCTTATTCTGCTTTATACTTCCCAAAATTCTCAGTTACTCTTCCTCTCTTTAGCCTTCCCAGGAAATCCCCCTCTTCACATACCAACCTTCTTTTCCTTCTTATAATATCATAGGTTCAATAGAGTCACTGCTGCAAGCCTTTATTCCCATGTACTCAAACGTTAGAATTTTTCAAGTCCCAGGCATTCAATTATATTTATCAGCTCTCACCTCCATTGACCCACAATCTTCTGGGGGATTCCACCAGTTTTCTTCCTCTCATCAGCCTTCCAGGTCCCCTCCAGCCTTTAGGGAACAAGCTGTCAGCTCAGGGACTCAATGTCTCTTTGAATCTTTCCAAGCATAGGAGGAGGGGAGAGGGGGGGGGAGAAGCCGGCGTTTTCCTCCAACAGCTAAACGCCGGCCTGCTTCTCTCCTACCCAGTGCTCCCTTGCGGCCAATCACTTAGTCACGCCGCATCCATGTGTCTCCCAGCTTCCTCCTCCAGCTCACCGTTCAGCCCCCTGCTGACCTCCGGGGACCAATCACAGTCTCGGCACCTCTGGCGTCGGACCGGCTCTCCACCCTCCGACTCCTCGAGACACTGCGTCCACGATCTACCGCCTCCTCTCAGCTCCTCGGGCCGCCGTCTCCTCACCGAGACCCGCCGCCCCAAGGTAGGTCCCCGGCACTCTTCCCTCGGGCTTTACCGGCCCCCAGGGTGATGGGAAAGCAGTGGAGAGCACAGAAAGCATGCACTCCTACGCCGCCATGGCTAGGCTCCGCCCCCCCCCTCGTTACCTATTTATCTAATTAGCTAATTAGAGTGGGACACTTTGAGCCTAGAATATTGCACCTTTTGACAATTTTCTAATTTTTGAGCTGTAAGCCATAATCATCACAATTATGACAAATCACGACTTGAACTATCTTGCTTTGCATGTAATGAGTCTATCTCATATATTAGCTTCACCTTTTAAGTTGCATTACTGAAATAAATGAACTTCTGCACGATATTCTAATTTTTTGAGTTTCACCTGTAGAATGAGAGAGTGTATAGGAAAATTATATAAAATTTCTTCTGCAGTGCTTTTGATAAATGGGGAAATGTCAGAGACATTTGAGATGTCAAATGGAACAAGATAGGGTTGCCCATTGTCCCCTCTGTTGTATGTCTTATCTTTGGAGTCCTTGCTGTCAACAAGAAGGAGAAATGTGGATATTAGGGGAATAGGTATAGGAAGTACTGAACATAAGGTTTCTGCTTTTGCGGATGATTTATTGTTTTATGTTTTATGTTGGAAACCCTAGAATAACACTCCCTAATTAATGAGAGCGTTGAAGGAATATGGGGAGGTGTCTAACTTAAAAAACAACCCTAATAAAAATGGAGATATTGAATATAAACCTCCTAAATAGTGAGAAAGAAAAGATACAAAGGGAATTTCCCTTTGTGTGGAAAGAGAAGGAATTAAAATATCTGGGGGTGAAACTTACTTCTACATATAAATATTTGTATAGTTCAAACTATATTCCCCTGTTAAATGAAATCAAAGAAGAAATAAAGAAATTAAGAGGAGGGAGTCTTGGATGGGAAGAATAAACCTGGTAAAAATGATAATTGTCCCTAAAATCCTATATAAATTCCAAATGGTCCCTATTAAGCTTCCAGAGATATATTTTAAAGTAATGAAAAGATTGATAACAAGATACATATGGAGAAATAAAAAGCCTAGAGTAGCATATGAAGTGTTAAGTAGAAATAAAGAGAAAGGGAGTTTGGGAGTGCCAGATATTATAGAGCAGTAATCTTGGCAAGCATATTTGATTGGACGCATAACCCAAATGGGAAAAGTTGGGTTACAATTGAAAATACACTCAGTGGAAATAATTAAAGTAAAAGTATATGGGTGCCTTCACAATATAGAAATTTAGAAGAGAGCATGAGTTTGTACACGTTAAATGTTTTTAGAGTATGGGATAAAATGCATAAGCAGAAGAAATGGGATTTTAACTCACTTTTAATGCCTTTGAGAAACTCAGAGTATTTTCCCCCAGGTAGAGAGGAGTTTACGGGAAGGTGGTTTCAGAAGGAAGAGGCACAATTGGGTGATACAATGGAAGGAGTAGAAGTGAAATCATATGGGGATTTAGTGAAGGAAGAGGGAGGGGGATTTACTAAACTAGATGTGTGGAAATATAACCAGTTGAAACATTTTGTTGGGATCCTTCTGAAACCTCTGAGAACGAGGAAAAATTGGAATGCGTTCGAAAAGGTTGTTGGAATCACGAGGAGATGGGAAGCATGGCACAGCTAAAGTATAGAAAATCCTCACTGAATTACATATGGTTACTAAATTAATGTATATAGCAAATTGGGAAAGAGATTTAGGGGTGGAGATTGGGGAAGATAAACAGGAAAAAATATATAGATTGATTCACGAAAATATAAGTATGTGTGAGGTGGAAATGAATTATAAGTGTTTGATAAGATGGCATATTACACCAAGGGTGGAACACAGGATGAGTGTGGAGAGATCTTCAGGGTGTTGGCGAGATTGTGCAGAGATTGGCACGACATGTCACATTTGGTGGGAGTGTCCAAAAATACAGATATTCTGGAAGAAAATAATACATAACGGAAGTAGAGTTGAGACTGGATCCAGAAATATGTCTTTTTCATAGAACAGATTTGTCAGTTAAGAAATATAAAGAAACAGGAATATGGCACTACTTGAATGCTGCAAAGGGACCGATACCTAAGTTTTGGCGTAAGGTTGCGGCACCGGGGGAGGAGGACTGGATGGATAGAGTGGAACAGATTAGTAGGATGGAAAAATTGTATTACACTCAAGAGGATAGATTAGGAGCATGTTATATGAAATGGAACAAATGGGAAGAATATAGACTGAAGGTTAAATGTATGAAGTAATAATGATTACTTTTGAGAATATTTTCCTTGCTTTAAGAATTGAAGTGTTTGTTTTTATAAGGTGGAAAATGTAGGATAAAAGTGGGGTGGGGGGGGGGTGAGGGAAGGATGGGGATTTTGATAGGAAGGGAGAGGGGATGTTAGTAAATGAATGGAAATGGAATATGTATTTTTGTATTTATGTGAAAAAAGAAAAAAAGAAATAATAATCAGCTAATTAAGCCATAACACCTGCAAAGGGTTCCTGAGCTTTAAATGGTCTCTCAGTCTGGTTCAGTAGGAATCACAATCATGGGAAAGACTGCTGACCTGACAGTTGTGCAGAAAACCATCATTGACACCCTCCATAAGGAGGGAAAGGTTCAAAAGGTAATTGCAAAAGAAGTTGGATGTTCCCAAAGTGCTGTATCAAAGCACATTAATAGAAAGTTATGTGGAAGGGAAAAGTGTGGAAGAAAAAGGTGCACAAGCAGCAGGGGTGACTGCAGCCTGGAGAGGAATGTCAGGAAAAGGCCATTCAAAAGTGTT
Organism: Staurois parvus; assembly: GCF_062004578.1. Lineage (NCBI taxonomy): Eukaryota > Metazoa > Chordata > Amphibia > Anura > Ranidae > Staurois > Staurois parvus. Next base: position 4,643,478 of record NW_028317968.1, on the reverse strand, counting down.
GGGGACTTTGACAAGGAGTGGACTTAGGCTGGAGTCAGTGCATCAAGAGCCACCACACACAGATGGATCCTGGATATGGGCTTCAAATGTCGTATTCCTCTTGTCAAGCCGCTCCTGAATAACAAACGTCAGGAGCGTCTTATCTGGGCTAAAGAAAAACAGACCTGGTCTGCTGCTCAGTGGTCCAAAGTCCTCTTTTCTGATAAGAGCAACTTTTGCATCTCATTTGGAAACCAAGGACCCAGAGTATGGAGGAAGAATGGAGAGGCACACACTGCAAGATGCTTGAAGTCCAGTGTGAAGTTTCCACAGTCTGTGTTGATTAGAGGAGCCATGTCATCTGCTGTGTTGGTCCACTGTGCGTCATTAAATCCAGGGTCAACGCAGCCGTCTACCAGGAGAATTTGGAGCACTTCATGCTTCCTTCCACAGACGAACTTTATGGGGATGCTGACTTCATTTTCAAGCAGGACTTGGCACCTGCCCGCACTGCCAAAAGCACCAAAACCTGGTTCAATGACCGTGGGATTACTGTGCTTGATTGGCCAGCAAACTCGCCTGACCTGAACCCCATAGAGAATCTATGGGGCATTGCCAAGAGAAAGATGAGAGACATGAGACCGAACAATGCAGAAGATCTGAAGGCCGCTATTGAAGCATCCTGGTCTACCATAACACTTCAGCAGTGCCACAGGCTGATAGCTTCCATGCCACGCCGCACTGAGGCAGTAATTGCTGCAAAAGGGGCCCAAACCAAGTACATATGCATGCTTATACTTTTCAGAGGTCCGATATTCTATGTATAATCCTTGTTTTATTGATTGCATGTAATATTCTAATTTTCTGAGATTGTGGATTTGGGGTTTTCATGAGCTGTAAGCCATAATCACAATTATGACAAATCATGACTAGAATTATCTTGCTCTGCATGTAATGAGTCGATCTCATATATTAGTTTCACCTTTTACGTTGCATTACTGAAATAAATTAACTTTTGCACGATATTGTAATTTTTCAAGACAGACAGACAGACACACACACACACACACCTTTAATTCAAGGGGTTGAACATAAATATCTAGTACAAATTTTAGGAACTGCAACCATTTTTATACACAGTACCTTCATTTTCAGAGGCTCAAATGGAATTAGACAATTGAATATAATCATAAATAAAATGTTCATTTTTAATATTTTGTTGAGAATCCGTTACTGGCAATGACTGCCTGAAGTCTGAAACCCATGGACATTACCAAAGACTGGGTTTCCTCCTTCCTGATGCTTTGCCAGGCTCTAACTGCAGCTGTGTTCAGTTGTTCTTTGTTTACGGGACTTTCTGCCTTTAGTCTTGCCTTCAGCAAGTGAAACGCATGCTCAATTGGGTTGAGATCAGGTGATTGCTTCAGCCATTGCAGAATACTCCACTTCTTTTCCTTCAAAAGCTCCTGGGTTGCTTTTGCAGTGTGTTTTGGATCATTGTCGATCTGTACTGTGAAGCGCCGTCCAATCAACTTTGCTGCAATTGGTTGAATATGGGCTGACAGTACATCTCTAAACACTGCAGAATTCATTCGGCAGCTTCTGTCTTCTGTCACATCATCAATAAACACCAATGACCCAGTGCCACTGGAAGCCATGAATGCCCATGCCATCACACTGCCTCCACCATGTTTTACAGATGATGTTGCGTGCTTTGGATCATGAGCTGTTCCAAGCCTTCTCCACACTTTTTTCTGCCCATCATTCTGGTACAGATTAATTTTAGTTTCATCCATCTAAAGAATGCTTTTCCAGAACTGATCTGGCTTTTTTAGATGTTTTTTGGCAACATCTAATCTGGCTTTTCTATTCTTCAGGCTTATGAATGGTTTGCACCTTGTGGTGAACCCTCTGTATTTGCTCTTGTGAAGTCTTCTCTTGATTGTAGACTTTGACAATGATACGCCCACCTCCTGGAGCGTGTCTTTCACTTGTCTGGATGTTGTGAATGGGTTTTTCTTTACCATAGAGAGGATCCTGCGATCATCCGCTACTGTTGTCTCCCATGGACAGCCATGCCTTTTTATGTTGCTGAGCTCACCAGTGCATTCTTATTTCCTCAGAATGTACCAAACTGTTGATTTGGCCACTCCTAATGTTGCTGCTATCTCTCTGATGGAATTGTTTTGTTTTTGAAGCCTTACAATGGCCGGTTTCACTTGCATGGACAGCTCCTTTGAACGCATGATGTAGGTTCACAGCAATAGATTCCAAATGCAAATACCACACTTAGAATCAACTCCAGACCTTTTACCTGCTTAATTGGTGAAGAAATAACAAAGGAGTAGCCCACAACTGCCCATGAAACAGCTTTTGATTCAATTGTCCAATTACTTTTGGTCCCTTGAAAAAGGGGGGATGGCTACTCTTAAGAGCTGTAATTCCTAAACCCTTCCTCCAATTTTGATGTACATATCCTCAAATTAAATCTGAGAGTGTGCACTTTCAGCCCATATCCATTATATAACTATAGCATGAATATGTTTTGGTAAATACCTGAAAAAAAATCTAAAATTGTGCCTGTGTCCAAATATATATGGTATTTATATAGCACAAAACATATCAGACCAGCCCTATCCAGCTTACAATCTAAGCTCTGCCTATCTTACATGCATACTATGGCCAATTTGGAAAGGACCTAAAAAACCTAGCATGTGTGCTGTAAGGCAATGTGTTAACCACTACTACAGGCACAAATGTGACCATGAAAAAATAGCCAACACCACCCTACCCAATAAACTAACTGTAAATAATGCTTGTGCAAAAATGTGAACAAAAGATATATACAAAAAATTAAAATTAAAACATTAAAAAAAAAAAAAAAAATCAGACTTGGATAGGAGGGTTTAGCTGCTTTTATTTACACATCAAGCACCAAGGAAGTCTATGAGTGCTTTAGATTCAAGCAGAGTGGATCCTTTCAGCCTCTACATCAGCGGTCTCCAAACTTTTCAAACAAAGGGCCAGTGTCACGGTCTGGGCCAGGTTCAGAGACCAGTTGCTATAGCAGTGTTAAGGCTTGCCTTAAACCAGCAGGATAGGTACACAGGCAGGTCACCCTGGGAAATGACGCAGGCTCATCTGAGGTGCGGGGTCTAAGCAGAGCTCCTAATGGTGGAGATAGATTTGGCTGCGTGTTAGTACCAGGTCGCAGATCTCAGGATCACCCCACCAGGGAATGAGCAAGCCGGAATCCAATAGCAGATCGAACAGGTTAGGGATCAAGCAGAAGCGGAGTCAGTCAACAAGCCAAGGGTCAGTCACAAACGGTAGTAGATGAGGATGAGGCAGATTTGTAGTCCAGGAACAAGCCAAAGGTCGGTAGCAAAGGTATAGACGGCAGCAGGAGAGACAAGCGGAATATTGGCTGGAGAAGGCACAATAATCTGGCAACCAGGAAGTGCACAGACATGGCTTTTATCAGGAAGTTCATGGGAGGAGCAAGGGGTTCAAGGTTCAAGATAAACAAGGTCAAGGTAGGATGATCCAAATAGTTGTCAAGGGAGCTGTCCAGCATTCCAGGTGGCTCAGCAAGAAGAAACATTGCCTCTCACCGCAGAAGGCCCAGGTTCGAACCCAGTTTACTGTCCTTCAGACTTTAGGAGGGCCAGATTGTGGTCAGTGGGGGTTATATAATGCCACAAGCCCAGCAATGGTGAGAATTAACATGGCCTCAGGGTTGGTGGCCAGCAGGAAGAGGAGGAATAGTATTCTATCATTGGTATCAGTGGAAGAAATAGTGCCCATTGTTGGTGACAGTTGGTGGAATAGTGCCTCATCTTTGGGAGGAATAATGCCCCAAGGGGTGGATAAAGGCTGGCAAAGGGCCACATCTGGTCCTCAGGCCACAGTTTGGAGACCTTCCTCTAGAGTATGAAAGACAAAGCACTTTGAGCTGCAGTGCACTATATGGTATAGCTCAGCAACTATATCTCAATTGAGATGAATGCAGCCAATCCATATTTTGGTGATATGTTTAGATTTGCTCTCTACATGTGCTTTAGATATGAAATGTAATAATAACTTTATTTTATAACATTTTTCAGCTATACATGTATAGTGGAATAGGTAACATAAAAATGTGCTTTAAAATTAACATTTTAGTAAAAAAAATAACCCTTTACTATTTGTTATCTCCACCATGCAAAATCATTCAAACTAAACAAAAATCATTAGCAATAATAAGTTATTTACTGTATGCGCCATCTTCAGACCTGCTCTCCTAGGCATTGGTGACATCACTTAGCCGTTCCATAGCTATCTGGGAAACCTAGGCACATGGAAATTCAATTTCCCCCTGCTTGGAACATTATACCAGCTCTAATTCACTTTATTTGAAGCTTTCACAATGCTATGGACTCTTCCATAGCCTTCACTTGACAGATTCATGCTTGGCATTTGGCTACTCAAGCACCCAGCAATGCATGAGAGATTGAGGGGGGGGGGGGGGAAGTTACATGCTTCTCATGCCCTGTAGTGTCTAGTATTTCTTTGTTGCAAGCAGCTAAACAGAGTGGTAGGGGGAGCAAGAGGAAGGTAAGTATAAGCATTGCATGGGACTAACATTTTAGTGAAACTGTTGCTTTGCCTTGCATGCGCAACTACTTCCCTGCACCTCATTTAAAAACCCTCATTGAAAAAAAAAAAGTTTTGATCACTTTGCTTTATTGACCTAGGTTTGTCTTAATATGGTATGGTTTGACGAAATATTTAGGTGGTGTATTCTTGTTCTGATGGTGCGATCTGGATACAGTACAGTCATTTATGCAATGCAATTGACACTACATTGTCAGTCAAATTTTGCAGTCTGTTACTCATGTATTTCAGATAGCTAGTCTACTTTGAATACAGACCAAAACAGTAGAATTTTAGTTTACATGCATGGCCAAATATGTCATCCCCTTTTTTAGATTAGATCAGGGGCGGACTGACCATTTGAGCACTTGGGCATTGCCCGAGGGCCCAGGGTCAGTAGGGGGCCCCTTGAGATGCCCCTGGTACCTTTCATTGACTTTTTCATAGGTTTTTTTGGGTGTGGGCGAGGACACAGGGGCCCCATGATACCCTATTGCCCGGGGGCCCCATGAGTTATCAGTCTGCCCCTGGATTAGATATAGTGCTTTCTAGATTAGCGCTTTCCACAGCAGCAGTCAAGTGCAGAGGTATTGCTGGTCTTCATATTTGGAAATCCTAGTAGACTTTGCAAATGCTGTACCATGAAACTGCCTTGTATTTAAGTGGAACTAAAATGCAATAATTTTATACATATTGCCAACTATCTGAAAACGAAGAGTAGTTAAACATTTACCTAATCTTAGGGCAATCTTTCTCCTGGTCAAACATGACGTTTGGGGTCAGAGGAAGGCTTTTATTTCAGTGCTCTAAAGTCAAGTTTTTAAGTTTGGGTCTGCTTTAAATGTTTATTAGTAAGATGGTTTTAAATGGCTGGTCCACCCAAAATTAATATTTCTGTGCTTGGTAGATGCTGGAAAGTTAAACCACCTAACAGTTTCTTTCATTTATTAGGGACTGTTTTGGGTCTGCACACCATTTTGTGTTACAGTTGTAACATGGCAGGGGGATCTGGGTGTTGGAGCATCCGATACCTATAGGAAACCAATGAAGCCTGGCACTCAGCCCAATATACATATAAAATGCTACCCACTACACATCAGTTGGATATAGTTATACAAAACCACTGAAAAGTCCAGGAAATACTGCAAGAAACCATTAGAAACCTGAAGATTATGGACAAAACCTTTAAATATCAGTGGGATACATATATGAAATCATTGAAGAAACAGCAGAATTCCAGAACTGCTAGGCATTATTTAAAAAGTGTGCTTACAGGAAGAATTGTTGTTGTCCCTAACAACCAGAATAATTGTTTCATTTTCACTTTTATAGTAGAAATGATAGTTGGAAGCTGATTGATTGAAAATTCCTTTATGACAAGTTAAAATTGAATGTTGGGATGCTGGCAACAATTATCAATGGATTTAAAGCAGAACTAAACCCTCCCATGCTTTACAGCCAAGAAAGCTGCCATCTTAGACTCTATTTGAGCTGCAGTTGCCATGGTGCTGCACATGTGATCCTATTACACCAGCCATTTTATGGCTTAACAGTTTGGTTGAGAGCCAACATAAGCACACTATTGACTGTACATTTATCATTCAAGTCATGCCTTGAATTTAAATGGAGGGTTTAGTTCCACTCTAGCCACTTCCTGTCCGGCCCATGTCTATAAACGGCCGGACAGGAGCACTGCAGAAGTGGGTTGACGATTCTAAATGTCACCCTCATTCACTGCCTGTGCGCAATCCCTGGGATCACGTGGCACCGCAATCCGGTGCCCGCTGTGTCCTCTGATCACTGTACGGGACCTCTATGTGAGGTCCCGATTCATGTGATCACTGATTGGCCAAGCAGTGATCACATGAGCAGTAGTAAACAAGATGTCACTTTCTGACATCATTACTTGTGAAATCTGTGAATGATCACAGAGGTCACATGGTACAAGGCTATTCAGCCAGTCACAGCTCTTACAGTATTTCTCAATGGCTGCAAGAATGCTGCCAGAGAGAAATAGAAATGATTGCTTTTACAGCCTTTATGGGTTTAAAAGCAATCAGAGTAAAAAAAGAAAAAAAATCTTCAATCCCCACAAGTAGGACAGTGTCACTATGGTGACACTGTACTGCTAGGGTGACACTATGTTAAAAAAAAAAACCATAAATAATAATATAAAAAAAATGAAATTTAAATGTAAAAAAAATTTTGAAAAATTATAATTTTGGGTTATAAACTAATTTGGGTTATTTTTTTTTTTTTTTTACTAAAAAGATATCTGAATAAATTTTAGCCAAGATTTATGAAGAAAGATTATTTATTTGCTAAATTTTATAAGAAAAACGCTTTTTTTGCAAATTTGTGGACATTTTAATTTATATAGCTAAAACATAAAAATCCTAGTGGTGAAAAAATATCACCAAAATGAAGTTTTATCTCTCTCAAAAAAATGCTAAAAAATGCATATGGGTACAGTGTTGGATGACCGCGCAATTGTCATTCAAAGTGTGATAGCACTGAAAGCTGAAAATTGGCCTGAACAGGAAGGGGGTGAAAATGTCCGGACTTAAAGTGGTTAAGGGTGGCATCTTTTTATTTTTTCACATATGATAGAACCTCTGGCCATAGCCCTGTGTTCTTCTCTGGAGATTTGTGTCCTGGAAGTGGGATCAATTAAAGAATGTCTTGCATTATATGCAGAATACCTTTTACTTTTTCTCAACGATTTGGGTCCTTCCTGCAGTGCGGTCCTTCACATATTAAATAAGTATGCAACCTTTTTAGCCAGGTAAACTGGAACAAGTCCACTATCCTACCATTGGACCCTGGGACCAGGGCCGCTGAAGATGCTTCCCTGCCTCTGCAGCGGGTGACCCAATTTACTTATCTGGGTATTTGGATATCTGCTAAGCGCAAAGACTACTACAGCTTAAACCTATTGCCCCTGATTGTCCTTTTGAAATCTAAGATAGTGGCGTGGTGTAATTTCCCTCTGTCCCTGCTGGGGCGCATTAATCTTCTCAAGATAAAGATGATGCCAATCTTCTTTTACTTCCTACGGAATGCTCCTGCCTGGATACTATGTTCATTTTTTTGACGAGTACATGGATTATTTTGTTCTTTTATCTGGGGATCTTCACCACCTAGGATTGACTTATACGATCTCCAGGAACCTTGGGGTCAGGTATGCCTTGCACTTACAGAGCTCTATAAATATTATTTAGCTGGACAGAGAGTCTTTACCTGCAGATGTTTTCTGGGGGATGATGGTGATTTGGCCACAGTGCTAGAGGCAGGAGTCTTGGGATCATATGAAAACCTGCAAATTATTCTGTACAGAGGGTCAGAAGCTGCCTTTCCTCTCACTGACACCATGAAGGCTACTATTAAAGCTTGTGGAGGTTACTCAACACATTCTAGCCCTGGCCTCCATGGCTGTCCCACCGGCCTGTTCACTCTGGCGGAATCCCAAGTTTCCTCAGTTTGCATTTATACCTGACCCTATCATATGGGCTTCCGAGGGTGTCAAAACTTTGGGGATATAGTGGGGGGGGGGTATACTGCTCACATTTGATGATCTGAAACATACATTTAATCTCCCCAATGTGTATCTCTTTCGCTTCTTGCAACCAAAACACGCCTTCATTGCTCAGTTTGGTTCCATTCATATAGAGAATCACTTGAAAATGTGCTTGCACATGAATCACTTAAAAAAACAATGTCTGAATTATACAAATAGCTTTCTCCGCCTCCCCCTCCCTTGGTGACTCGATGTCAGGAGAAGTAGACAGAGGAGGTCCCGGATTTGGATGGAGAGGACTGGCATGATATGTGGACCTCTCCATTTTCACATTTGGTATCCTCTCGAGACAGACTGATCCATTTCAAATTCTTACACAGGATATATTATACCCCTGCTAAATTGGCCCATAACTATTCGTAGGTGTCCTTGGAGTGCTGGCGTTGTTTGCACTCCCTGATCACATTTGAACATATTTTTTGGGACTGTCCAGTAGCTCAGAAGTTTTGGAAGAACCTGTTGCATTGTATTATTAAGATCACAACGCTACCAGTCCTGGTGACTGTATCGGTCTGTCTTCTAGGCCTGGTGGAAGGTTTTGCTCCTACTAGAGCCCAACGCACTATGCATAGCCTCCTCCAATTTTATGCTCACAAAGCTTTGATTTTATATTGGAAAAAACCTGAGGTTCCTCATTATCTTACTGGAAGAGGTTAGTGAACAAAATGCTTCCATTATATAAGGCACTTACAGGAGCAGGGAGTGTCCAAACAAAATTTGAGAAAGTTTGTAACGTCAGGCTAGATAGCTCATCCACCTCTGGCTAACTATGTGTACCTAAGGCCCTCTTTGTTTCCCAGTCTGGACCCAGGCACGTACATGGTAACACCTTGCAGGGGCTTCTCTACCCTAACATTGTCTATGCTACTCTTCCCCTGATTTGGGGGACAACATTACCTATGAGTATCCTACCTTTTGGACCCTCTCATTATCCTACTTTTACAGGGAGATTGTCAAAAATAGCTTCTTACAATAGGGCCCACAGAGGCTTTGGTATCCGGTATGGCTACCTTTCAACGGTTGGAGTGCCTGTTTGGGGAGCGTTGTTTTCCTTAGTATGGTCTGTGTTAGTTATTTACTTCCAGCCCTGTGAGGCCGCTTGTTTTTGTTTATGTTCTATTTTGTACTGTTATAATTGTGTGTGTTGTTACAGACAGTTAGGTCCATATATATTTGGACACAGGCACAATTTTAGATTTTTTCAGGTATTTACCAAAACATATTTATGCTATAGTTATATAATGGATATGGGCTGAAAGTGCACACTCTCCGGTTTAATTTGAGGTTATGTACATCAAAATTGGAGGAAGGGTTTAGGAATTACAGCTCTTAAGAGTAGCCACCCCCCCTTTTTCAAGGGACCAAAAGTAATTGGACAATTGAATAAAAAGCTGGTTCATGGGCAGGTGTGGGCTACTCCTTCATTATTTCTTCATCAATTAAGCAGGTAAAAGGTCTGGAGTTGATTCTAAGTGTGGTATTTGCATTTGGAATCTATTGCTGTGAACCTACATCATGCGTTCAAAGGAGCTGTCCATGCAAGTGAAACCGGCCATTGTAAGGCTTCAAAAACAAAACAAGTCCATCAGAGAGATAGCAGCAACATTAGGAGTGGCCAAATCAACAGTTTGGTACATTCAGTGTGATGGCATGGGCATGCATGGCTTCCAGTGGAACTGGGTCATTCATGTTTATTGATGATGTGACAGAAGCAGCCGGATGAATTCTGCAGTGTTTAGAGATATACTGTTAGCCCAGATTCAGCCAAATGCAGCAAAGTTGATTGGATGTTGCTTCACACTACAGATGGACAATGATCCAAAACACACTGCAAAGCAACCCAGAAGCTTTTGAAGGAAAATAAGTGGAATATTCTACAATGGCCAAGTCAATCACCTGATCTCAACCTAATTGAGCATACGTTTCATTTGCTGAAGGCAAAACTAAAGGCAGAAAGACCCACAAACAAAGAACAACTGAAGACAGCTGCAGTTAGAGCCTGGCAAAGCATCAGAAAGGAGAAAACCCAGTCTTTGGTCATGTCCATGGGTTCCAGACTTCAGGCAGTCATTGCCAGTATAGGATTCTCAACAAAATATTAAAAAGTAACATTTTACTTATGATTATATTCATGTGTTTAATTACATTAGAGCTCCTGAAAATGGAGGTAATGTGTATACAAATGGTTGCAGTTCCTAAAATTTGTACTAGATATTTATGTTAAACCCCTTGAATTAAAGCTGAAAGTCTGCACTTCAAATTAATTTGGATTGTTTCATTTTAATTTATTCTGGTGGCATACAGAGCCAAAAGTATGAAAATTGTGCCTGTGTCCAAATATATATGGGCCTAAGTGTACATGTAATAGATAAAACTCAATAAAAAGAATGTTATTGAAAAAAAAAAGGTTGGCATCTTTCGTATCGTTGATTCAGCACCCATTAACATAGGGATCCTTTATGAAATGCTGTTAAAATGGGATACACTTTTGGTTGCTATTGAAGAGAAGAAATGTTTCCTATTGCATATTTTTCATTTATTAGCCTCCTACATCATACATTAGTAATTAAATGGAACAAATGTAGTAGAGGAAGCTTTTGTCTTGTCCAAGAGAGTTATCAGGTCACTGAGCTTTATAAATATAATCATGTACAGGCTATGCATAACAATAAGTACAAAAATCTCCAGCTTCTTTACACAGATCTGCAAACCAACAAGAATCTCAATGTAGAGTAAAAAGTCTGTTAAACTTGGGAAACAAAACAAAGGTGCTGTTACTGTCTTATGTTAAAAAAAAAAGGGGAACCTAGCAACAATGTTCACTCAACCGACTTCCAGGTAGTAGGTTATCCAGTCCAATACTTCTAATATTCAAATCACTTTTGTAAGCAGATACATTTACCACGTGTAAAAGCGCCTGGTAGGCAAGTGGTTAAGTCATACAACCAACGTGTAAAATTGTGTTAGACTTTTTTTGTTTTTTCGTACAAAAAACATGTAGTATGTACTTCAATTAAAAATATCTGACAGTGTATGAAATAATGGGAATTGTTGTTTCCATATTCTAGTGATACACCTTCTAGCAGCCAAAATAGTATGGAATACAAAGATTTTTTTCTAAGTTATAGTTACATAGTTAGCCTGGCTGAAAAAAGACAAAAGTCCATCCAGTTGAACCATTAAAAAAAAAAAAAAATTTTATCCTATACCCACAGTTGATCCAGAGGAAGGCAAAAAAAACCCAGCAAAGCATGATCCAATTTGCTCCTGCAGGGAAAAAAATTCCTTCCTTATCCCCCAAGAGGCAATCGGATATTCCCTGGATCAACTTTACCTATAAATGTTAGTAACCAGTAATATTCTGTGTATCCACGAAAGAATCCAGGCTTTTTTTAAAGCAATCCACTGAGCTGGCCAGAACCAACTCTTGAGGGAGTTTATTCCACATTTTCACAGCTCTCACTGTGAAGAAACCTTTCCGTGTTTGGAGATTAAATTTATTTTCCTCCAGACATAAAGAGCGCCCCCTTGTCCTCTGTGATGACCTCAAGGTGAATAACTCTACATCGAGTTCACTATATGAACCACTGATGTATTTATACATGTTGATCATATCCCCCCTAATCTCCTCTTCTCAAGAAAGAATAAATTCAGTTCCTCTAATCTTTCCTCATAGCTGAGCTCCTCCATGCCTATCAGTTTGGTTGCCCTTCTCTGTACTTTCTCCAGTTCCCCGATGTTCTTTTTGTGAATTGGTGCCCAAAACTGAACTGCATATTCCAGATGAAGTCTTACTAATGATTTGTACAGGGGTAAAATGATAACTCTCTCTCTGGAGTTTATACCTCTTTTAATACAGGAGAGGATTTTGCTCGCTTTAGAAACCGCAGCTTGGCATTGCAAGTATAGCATGTCCACCGCCACCCCTCTGTCCAAGGTTTTGCTTACCCCCTCATAAAAAGAAACCAGATTTGTTTGGCAACTTCTGTATTTCATGAATCCATGCTGTCTGTTGCTTAAAATATTTTTTTACAGCAAGAACTCATCTATGTGGTCTTTTATTAAACTCTCCAGTATCTTTCCAACTATAGAAGTTAAACTAACAGGTCTATAATTACTTGGTAAAGATTTTGACCCCCTTTTAAATATTGGCACCACATTGGCCTTACGCGCCAATCCAGTGGTAATATGCCAGTCATTATAGAGTCCCTAAAAATTAGAAACAATGGCTTTGAAATGACAGAGCTCAATTCTTTAAGGACCCGTGAGTGTTTGCCATCCGGTCCAGGTGCTTTATTCACCTTTTTTACTGTCTAAATTTTTTTGGATCATATCAATTGTGAGCCAATGTGGATCATCTGGAGCTGTGTCAATACCATGTTCATTATGGACAAGAGCTCCCCCATGCTCCTTTGTATACACAGAGCTGAAGAAGGTATTTAATAAATTTGCCTTCTCTTTGTTCCTAGTCACCCACTCTAGATTATTTTCTAAAGGGCCTACATGCGTGGACTGGACCTTTTTACTATTACTATATTTGAAAAATCTTGGGGGGTTGGTCCTGCTATCTTTTGCAATCTGTCATTAATTTTCAATTTTTGCAACCTTCATTTCCTATTTGCATATTCTGTTATACTCTTTGTAATGTTTAAACGATGATAGCGTTCCTTCATTTTTATAAAAGCTCTTTTCTTATAATCTATAGCTTTTTTAACTTTGACCGCAAGCCACATAGGTTTGATTTTTAGCCTTTAAAACTTGTTGCCCGCCCATGTGAATATATTTTGCACTGTGTTCACATACAGTCTTTTTGAAGAACTCCTATTTCTGTGTTGTGTTCATCGATGCCAATATTTCCTCCCAGTCTATGTCTTGGAGAGCAGCTCTCAGCCTTGGAAAATTAGCTCTCTTAAAATTGAGCGTTTTTATTTTTCCCGTATGTGCTCGCTGTTTACAGCTAACAATAAATGAAGTCATGTTATGGTCACTGCTACCCAGATGTTCTATTATATGGAAGTTATGAAATTGCTCTGAATCTATTCCCAGCAAGGCTAGTTCCAGACCTGGAACTAAGGAAGGAAAATAAATGAAATGTTTATCAGCAAAAATGTGTTACCCATGGACTTGTCCACCACATACTGTATGTAATAAAGTATTTATGTCCATGATGGAGTATACCATCTAAGAAAAATTGTTTGGGTTGATTCATAGTGTTAGGTGCAAGGACTCCCTTAAAAGACCATTTGAATGCTATTAGTCCTCCGAAAAAGACATGTTGATGTCTTATTCCCATTAAAACATAGACTTGGATTTTATGTTGAGAAAAAAGTGTATAGCCTTGATTTCTGAATTAGTGTTATTAAAATGCAAACACATGCTGGTAGGTTAACTGGCTCCTGTCTAAACTGGCTAAATTGGTATGTGTATGTGTGAATGTGAGTTAGGGACCTTAGATTGTAAGCTCCTTGAGGTTTAGGGACTGATGTGAATAAACAATATATATATATGTAAATGCTGCGTAAATTAACGGCGCTATATAAGTACCTGTAATAATAAAAAATAATAATACTGTAGAACATTACCTGTAAAACTATCTTGGAAAGAAGAATAATGGAGAGACCATGCCACACCTATAGGTATTCAGACTAATGAGTCTTTTTATTCAAAACAGACCATTTTTAGAAGTAGAATAGTGTTTAAGTGTGTTTGTGAGTCTGTTTGTGTTGGGAGGAGTAGACAATTCTCATTTTACAAAGCATTTTTTTAATTACTGTGAGCCAATAGTCTCCTGCAGTGTTTGGGCTGGCATAGGTCTTCCCCAAAGGGTGATGAATCTAAATTTATTTATAAACATTTTTTTTATGGGGGTTCAGACACATTCTAAAGAAAGCATATAGTATATAATATGTCCTGTGAGTTTATGGGAGGGAGGAGCCTGGTCATGGCGGTGAGGGAGAGTGTGATGTGAGCGCTCTCCGCAAGTCAGCCACCTGCCCCTCAAAAGTGTCCTGCAGCCGTCAGAGATGCCTGTAAAGCCCTACCTGTGAGAGGGGGGACCTTGCTGGAGGAGTAATAGTGTGAGTAGACCTGTTGAGCACGGGGGCTGCGGGAGGGGTCAGTCGGAGAGGAGGACAGAGTGTCTGGGGTCCACTGCAGTAGGACGGCCGAGGTTTTTTCCCCCCTTTTTTCCTTTTTCTCCAGCCCTTCCACATAGATGGGTCGCTGTAGACTTATTAGATATAGAGAGCGGCAGGACACGGAGGAGGATAGGTGGCTGGTGAACCATCCGTGATCGGAGCACCACCTTAAACTTGAATCAAGGGTGGTATTGGGACCACAAATGATTTGTAGGCAAAAAGGTAGCCTAAGGGATGGGGAGGGTAGAGGGAGGAGAGGGAAGGGGAAATCAAGGGAGGTGGTGGAGGGTAAAGGGAAAAGGGTGACACTCAGCATAAAGAGAGATAGAAGAAGTAGGGAGAATCCTAGGGAAAGAAAGAATGGAAAATTTATATAGTAATGGAGGAGGTTAACTTTATGACTTACAATGTTAAAGGGTTAAATAGTTGGGAGAAAAGATTTAGGATACTTAGAGAAAAACAAAAAAGATTTATTGAGGTAGTGTTTATACAGGAAACCCATCTAATACAAGAAACAAATGTGAAATTATACTCTAAGCACTACCCATTATGGTATTATGCAGACTCCCCAATTAAACGTGCTAAAGGTTTGGCAATTGGGTTTGTGAAAAATGTAAGGTTTAGTCTGGAAGATAAAATGGAGGATCCGGAGGGGAGATTTTTATTCTTAAAGGAGAAATTGCAAGAGGTAGAATATACATTGGCAAATATATATTGCCCCAATAAAAAAAACAGAGGTCTATCTAAGGAACATACTGAAGAAGCTATTAGATTTTAAAAAAGGCAAACTAATTGTGGCAGGGGATTTTAATTGTTGCATGGAACCACAGATCGACACGACGTCTCATGTGTTGAGAGAGGGTAATAAACATTTGAAAGAATTAAGGAAAACAATACAATACTGTCAGTTGGTGGATAGTTGGAGAATCAAAAATCTGAGTGACAGAGACTATACATTCCATTCTCACGCACATGAGACGTACTCAAGACTGGATTATATACTGCTAGACCATAGACTTATAGAGTTGCTGGTGAAAGCAAAGATAGAAGTTATAATGTTATTGGATCATGCACCTGTCACAATAAGGTTAAAATGAGACACTTCTTCAGGATCAGGAGACGGAACAGATAATTAAAAGAGAAATAGAACTATATTTTGAAAGAAATGAGGCTGAAGAGGTGTCAGTGGCGACTGTGTGGGAAGCCCACAAGGCCTATATTAGAGGAATCTTAATAGCGATTGGGGTGAAAAAGAAAATGGAAAGAGAATTAAAACACTTCATAGAGAATTACTTGAATTAGAACAGGTACATAAAAAGAAAATAACAAAACAGATTAAGCAGAACGTAATGGAAAAAGTAGAAGAACTACTGTAAATAACTTAATGGAGGAAGAAAAAAGGAGAGTGTTTAATAAGATGATTAGCGAAAGATATCGGTGGAGAGATAGACCAGGAAAATTCCTAATGAGAGCTCAAAAAAAAAAGAAATGTAGGAACTATATAGAGAAAATAAGAGACAATAAAGGAGAACTAAAATATACGACCAAAAATATTGCAAAAGTGTTTAAAGATTATTATAGTAAATTATACAATGTCAATCCCCAACAGTCCATAAGAGAAGAGGAAGAAAGAAGTAAAAAAAGACAGACATACCTAAAAGAGGCGGGGTTACCGAAATTGAGAGAAGAGCAGTTAATATCCCTAGAGAGATCAATAACAGAAGGAGAAATTTACAGTGCATTAAAGGGTACTATGGCAGGGAAAAGTCCAGGACCGGATGGGTATACTGTGAGATACTATAAGAAATTTAAAGATCAATTGATACCTAAACTAACTATATACATGAACGCAATGGAAGGGGAGAAGTAAATGAGGGGGGAATCCCTCCAGGCACATATTACAATAATACCAAAAGAAGGGAAAGATAGTACACAGTGTTCTAGTTATAGGCCGATATCAAGTAGGGTTTGTCCCTGGGAGAGAATGTAGGGATAACGGATTAAGATCAATAATGCTCATACAAAAAAGTAAAATAGAAAAATTCCCTGTATTGCTATTGTCGGTAGACGCTGAAAAGCGTTTGACAGATTAGACTGGGAGTATATGTTGCATACACTGAAAGCCCTGGGGATGGGTCCTAGAATGAGAATATGGATAGGGAAATTGTACAGTCAACCATCAGCTGCAATAAAGGTTAACGGGGAAATATCAGAGAGCTTTAAGATGAATAATGGGACACGTCAGAGATGCCCATTGTCACCTTTGTTGTTTGTCCTGTCCTTAGAATCCCTCCTAGAGAAAATAAGGAAAAATATAGATATCAAGGGAATTAGGATAGGAGAGACAGAGCATAATGTAGCGGCATATGCTGACGACTTGCTGTTCTATGTAGGTAACCCAAGTATAACATTACCCAATTTAATGAAAACACTGAAGGAATATGGGGAGTTGTCTAACTTCAAAATTAACCCAACAAAAACAGAAATCTTAAATATAAATCTTCCAAGAGGAGAGAAAAAGGCTTTGCAAAGGGAATTTTCTTTCTCGTGGAAGGAAAAAGAACTAAAATACTTAGGAATAAATTTAGCTGTCTCCTTAAAGAATCTATATCAAATAAATTATATTCCATTATTAAATTAAATCAAAGACGAAATGAGAGACTTTGGGATAGGTGGTGTATCGTGGATAGGACGAATAAATCTAATTAAAATGGTAATTGTCCCAAAAATTTTATATAAACTCCAGATGATCCCAATAAAGCTGCCAGAACAGTATTTTAGGATAATGAAAAAAAAATTATGTTAACGTTTATATGGAGAAATAAAAAACCTAGAATAAGTTACGAAGTTCTAACCAGAGACCAAGAAAACGGGGGTTTAGGTGTACCTGATTTTAGAAGATATTATAACTCAGAATTGATAGCACGAATTTTTGATTAGACACATACTTCACAGGGGAAAAGTTGGATAAATATAGAAAACACATGAAGTAAAACACAGTTGGATAGGATAATATGGTTGCCACCTCACTTTCGTGGAGTGATAGACAGTACAAGTGTATTTACAAGAATTGTTTTGAGAGTTTGGGACACAATGCACAAACAGATGGGATGGGAATCTAATTCAATGTTGATGCCTATTGTAAACACAGATTTTTTTCCACCGGGGAATGAAAAGATTTCAGGGAAATGGAGTAAAAAAAAGGATATGCTCAATTAAGAGACCTAATGAAAGGCGAGGAAATTTACCTCTTAGTAGAAATGAAAAAGAAGGAGATGTTCACTAAAGTAGATGAGTGGCGGTATTTACAAATGAAACATTTTGTAGAAAAACTCCCTAGGCACCTAAGGAAGAAAGAACAATGGAACCCATTTGAAATTTTGCTTAGTACACGGGGAGATGGGAAACATGGAACTTCGAAAATATAAAAAATTCTTACTAAGTTAACAACAAATACAGTACCTGCATATATGGAGAGATGGGAGAGAATTAGGAATAAGAATAGAGGAGGATAAACAAAAAAAGATTTATAAGTTAACACACGGTAATGTGCGCATGAAAGATGTAGAGATGAACTATAAATGTCTGGGGAGGTGGTATATGACTGTCAGGGCTCCGGGTATGACCAGAGGTGTGTGAACCAACACAGGGAAACACAGACTTCAGGTATAGCGTGTAAAACAATATAATTTATTAAGGGCAACACAAACATAAACGCAGTGCAACAAACCAAAGCCAAAACTAACACAAATACGTACACCAAGGTGCAACAAACCCAAACCTTAACTGATATATATATATATATATATATAAATATGGAGCACAACATAGTCAGGCGGGCCGGGTCGGTAGCTAACGGGCAGACAAGGTACAAGGAGTAGGCAGAAAATTGGTCAGGAGTAGCCGAGGTCGGTGCAGGCAGAGTTCAAGCAGAGTCAGGATCAAGCAGAGTCAGGATCAGGCAGGAAGCAGACAGGATGCAGGTACAGGGGCTCATGGGAACAATACACCAAGGCCCTGACTGCAGGCCTGGCCATTCCTTAACCACTTCCAGACCGGAAACTTTTACCCCCTTCCTGACCAGGGCAATTTTCAGCTTTCAGCGCTATGACACTTTGAATGACAATTGCGCGGTCATGCAACACTGTACCCAAATGAATTTTTTACCATTTTTTTGAGACAGATAAAGCTTTATTTTGGTGGTATTTATTCACCACTGGAATTTTTATTTTTTTTGCTATGTAAATGAAAAAGTCCAAACATTTTGAAAAAAAGTGTTTTTTTTATACAATTTTGCAAATAAATAATATTTAATCATAAATCTTGGCCAAAATTTATTCCGTTATCTTTTTAGTAAAAAAAAAAATCCAAATTAGTTTATAACCAAAAATTATAATTTTTAAACATTTTTTATACATTTTAATTTTATTTTTTTTATATTATTATTTTTTATTTTTATTTTTTTACATACTGTCACCCTAGCAGTACAGTGTCACTATGGTGACACTGTACTACTTGTGGGGGGTGATGAAGATTTTTTTTTTTTTTACACTGATTGCTTTTACACTCATATAGGATGTAAAAGCAATCATTTCTCTTTCTCTCTGTCTGCAGAAGTACTGAGTGAGCTGTGATTGGTCACAGCTTGTCACATGGTACAAGGCTGTTGTGAATAGCCTTGTACCATGTGACCTCTGTGATCATTCACAGATTTCACACGTAGTAAGCAATGATGTCACAAGTGACATCTTGCTTACTACTTCGCATGTGATCACTGATTGGCCAATCAGTGATCACATGATCGGGACCTGATACAGAGGTCCCGTTCCGACGATCGGTGTTTCACTGTGTCCGGATCGCGGTGCTGCGCACTCCCAGGGAGCGCGCACAAGCAGGGGGCGGGGAGGCCATTTATAAACGACCACCCGACCCTGCACTGCCACCGTCCAGCCGTTTATATACAACGGCCGGTCAGGAAGTGGTTAAATACACCTCCTGCAATCAGCATCAGGTGATGGCTTGATTGCAGGAGTGAGCTTCTGGCTGCTGAAAGCACCCGCTGGCCAGCCCTGGTACTGCAGCCCACAAGGCAGGTGAGTCCCACCACCATTGGCGAGTCCATTCCTGACAATGACGCCAAATATTGTACACAAACAAAATAGGGATAAATCACCTTTATGTTGGAGGGGTTGTGGGGAACAGGGCACAGTAGGTCACATTTGGTGGGAGTGTCACAAAATTTAAAAATATTGGCAAGAAATAATCCACTTGATACAAGAAATAACTGGGATAAAAATATTAAAGGAACCAGGGATATGTCTTTTTCATGGAACAGAGTTAATGGTTGAAAGGTATAAAAATTCTGGGTTATTGCACTATATTAATGCAGCAAAAAGTTAGATTACTAAATTCTGGATGGAACAGGAAGTACCAAGAATATCGGATTGGATTAAAAAGGTAGATCAAATATATAGATTGGAAGAACTATACCATATAGATGAGGATAAAATGGAGTGTTTTCGCGAGAAATGGAAAAAGTGGGAGGAGTTTAAGGTTAAACTAATTGAAAGTGTATAGGAAAGAAGAATGCATGAAAACCCTAGGATTCCAAAAGAGAGAGGAATGATGCTGAGAAGGGGGGGGGGAGGGAAGGTATGGATTGGGATAGGGAGGGGGGAAGGGGGAGTTTGTATTTTTTGTATGTTGGGTGAAAATAATTGAATAAGTTATACTGAATTTTTAATAGATGGAATAGATGAAATGTAAAACTTAATAAAATATTAATAAAAAAAAAAGAATATGTCCTGTGAGTGCGTACTTTAGGTTATAATTTAAATTTTTGATGCATTGAATTAACTTAATTGAATGTAATTTACATTTTAAATGCTAAGCTTTTTTACATTTTTATTGTATTAAAGAAGAAAGATATATTAGCTACTACAATGATTCTGTCTAAAAGGTTATTATTATTATTATACAGGATTTATATAGCGCCAACAGTTTTCTCAGCGCTTTACAATATAAAGGGAGACAATAGACAATACAGCAACAATTCAGTTCAACACAAGGGGGTTAGGAGGGCCCTGCTCCTTGGAGCTTACAATCTAAGAGGATGGGGCTGGTGATACAAAAGGTAATAACTGTGGGGGATGAACTGATAGGAGGAATAGAAAATTACGTTATTAGCTGAAGGCAGGATAGGCTTCCCTGAAGAAATAGGTTTTCAGAGATTGCCTGAAGGTTAAAATGAATCTGTCATAAGAGAAGTAGAGGGACTGCCATTGATGGCCTCCATACTGACAATGGTTTTATATCTCCACCAAAATCTAAAAGTTAAATTCTAATTTTAATTTAAGGAAGCATTAAACCCAGAAACAAACATTTACAGTTGCAAGAAAAAGTATGTGAACCCCTTGGGATTACGTGGAGTTTTGCATGAATTGGGCATAAAATGTGCTCTGAACGTCATCTAAGTCACAACAATGGAAGAACACAGTCTGCTGAACATAATACTACACAAACATTAGATGTTGCCATGGTTTAATTGCACATAACATGTAAACATTCACAGTGCAGGGAGGAAAAAGTATGTGAACCTTTGGACTTAATAACTGGTTGACCCTCCTTTGGCAGCAATAACCTCAACCAAACGTTTCCTGTAGTTGCAGATCAGACCTGCACAACGATCTGGAGTCATTTTGGACCACTCCTCTTCACAAAACTGTTTCAGTGTAGCAATATTCTTGGCATGTCTGGTGTGAATCGCTCTCTTAAGGTCATGCCACAGCATTTCAATCGGGTTGAGGTCAGGACTCTGACTGGGCCACTCCAGAAGGCGTATTCTGTGCTGTTGCAGCCATTGTTTTGTTGAATTACTTGTATGCTTTGGGTCATTGTCCTGTTGCATCACCCATCCTCTGCGGAGCTTCAGTTGGCGGACAGATGGTCGTACGTTTTCCTGCAAAATGTCTTGATAAACTCTGGAATTCATTTTCCCATCAATGACAACAATCCGTCCAGGCCCTGAGGCAGCAAAGCAGCCCCAAACCATGATGCTCCCTCCGCCATGTTTTACAGTGGGGATGAGGTATTGATGTTGGTGTGCTGTGCCTTTTTTTCTCCACACATAGCGTTGTGTGTTCTTCCCAAACAACTCAATCTTGGTTTCATCTGTCCACAGTATATTTTGCCAGTAGTGCTGTGGAACATCCAGGTGCTCTTTTGCAAACTTCAAATGTGCTGCAATATTCTTTTTGGACAGCAATGGCTTCCTCCGTGGTGTCCTCCCATGTACTCCATTCTTGTTTCATGTTTTCCTTATTGTAGATGTGTCAACAAAAATGTTAGCATGTGCCAGAGATTTCTGTAGGTCTTTAGCTGACACTCTGGGATTCTTCTTTACCTCATGCAGCATTCTGCGCTGTGCTCTTGCAGTCATTTTTACAGGACGACCACGCCTAGGGAGAGTAGCAACAGTGCTAAACTTTCTCCATTTGTAGACAGTCTGTCTTACCATGCACACATGAACATCAAGGCTTTTGGAGATACTTTTGTAACCCTTTCCAGCTTTGTGCAAGTCAACAATTGTTGATCGTAGGTCTTCTGAGAGCTCTTTTCTGCGAGGCATGGTTCACATCAGACAGTGCTTCTTGAAACCAGTAAACCCAAAACAGGTGTGTGTTTTTTTAAGGGCATAACAGCTGTCAGCAACACATCCAATATCATCACACTGATTGGAGTCAAGGTTGGCTCACTCCTGGCTCCAATTAGCTCTGGGAGAAGTCATTAAGGTAGGGCCTCACATACTTTTTCCTCCCTGCACTGTGAATGTTTACATGTTATGTGCAATGAAACCATGGCAACATCTAATGTTTGTGTAGTATTATGTTCAGCAGACTGTGTTCTTCTATTGTGACTTAGATGACGTTCAGAGCACATTTTATGCCCAATTCATGCAAAACTCCACGTAATCCCAAGGGGTTCACATACTTTTTCTTGCAACTGTATTATATTGCAGCTTACCAATTCTTAGATGTGATGGATGCATTAGTTTTCTTTTTTAGGCTCTCTTTCTTCTGTTTGCATCTGGTAATCCAGCCAGCAAGTATTTTCAAAAGCACAAACTCTCCAGCAAAATGTATCAGTTTACATGAATTAGACAAGCCCTTTAACACTGGCAGCGCTGCTTAAATGATTAGCTCTTATTTATTCATGTAAAACTTTTATCCCATGAGAAAAAAAAACAGTTTGCTGTAACTGATTATAAAGTGTGAGTTTGCCCTCAATTTGTTAGTGTATTTATATCTGCTAATACATTTCTCACCCCCCCTACCCCACTTAGACTTACAATGCTGCTGTCTGCTGTGCCTCCTGTGCTCATTGGTCTACAGTAATACAGGAGGTGTGTTACTGGCCAGATCACCAGTAGACAACATAGGGAAAAAAGAAAACTGATGCAGTCACCACATCTAAGAACTGGTAAGCTGCAATATATTACATTTTTGGTTTGGGTTTAATACCGCTTTAAATCAGATAGAGAGTGGAGGTATAACTCACAAAAATAAATAGAAACCAGACTGGAACACAAGACTGCTTCATAGACAAAGTGGGAGTGATACCATTCTTCTGTAATATTCTTACAATTCCAAAGATTTATTCGCACTTCGTAAATTCCATAATTTGGATGATAAAACCCACCTTTCAAAATGGCTACACATGTCTCAGTGTGATAATTTGATGGTCACATAAATCGATCACATAAATATCAGATTCAAAGCATGTGTGGGCAATGTTTAATCAACTTCAAATGATTTTTCTGTGTTAAATGAAAGACTTAGTTTGAGCAGCTGGGAAAATGTTTATTTTCAGTGTCTTCATAACATGTAGCATGCAATCAAGTTCTTTTTCAATTCACTCTTTTTAAAGCATGCACATATATTTATTTATTTAACCTTTGTATGAAAGCAACAAAAGCATTGCAATAATGATTGTAATACCAATAGCGACTTGGATCACATCAGCCTTTGGAAAGAAAATATAATAGAACATAAACAAGTGGTACAAAATATTTGTATGTGTATGATGCAACTATTAGTAATTAAAAGGAAAATATAATAGTTTTTAGTCAGTTTTATTTAATTTTTACAAAATGCATACAATTTTAAACAGTAATTTTTTTTATATGCTTCACTTTATACAAAACCAGATTAAGATTAATCAGGGCCCTAAGCAAGATGATAATTTTGGACCCCCACTTCCATATTTGTTTCCTAGTGCTTGCATCGGTAGGCCACAAGCATCAAAACAGCTTACCAAGAATGCTTGCCTCAGTCAGTACTACTTCTTCATGGTGATCACTCAAATCATCATTTAAATTTATGTAGTTCATTATGGGAACGTTACATGTGTACTATATATAGCACAAACCGCCTGAACAAATTCTTCTAGCACACACAATAACAAAAAGTCACATTATCAGTTTTAGTGTCTAGCTCTGCTTTTAACTTTTTTTTCTGAATTCTTTACTACATTTTACAAAATAACTTTAATCTAAAATTCTAAATGTATAAAAAAAGATTCTTCTGATTTTATTTATCATATACTGCATAATAGACCATGCTGCCTTATTATAAATGCTCTATTGGTGGGGGTGTAAGCTCCTTTGGTGCAGAGTATAATATGTGTTCTCTATGCAGCACTATTGAATATGTCATAAATGCATTATGATAATAATAATAATAGCTATGATGAGACATATACAGTGGGGCAAAAAAGTATTTAGTCAGCCACCAGTTGTGCAAGTTCTCCCACTTAAAAAGATGAGAGAGGCCTGTGATTGGCATCATAGGTAGACCTCAACTATGAGAGACAAAATGAAAAAAAAAATCCAGACAATCACATTGGCTGATTTGGAAAGAATGTATTTGCAAATTATGGTGGAAAATAAGTATTTGGTCAATATCAAAAGTTCATCTCAATACTTTGTTATATACAGTATCCTTTTTTGACAATGACAGAGGTCAAACGTTTCCTGTAAGTCTTCACAAGGTTGGCACACACTGTTACTGGTATGTTGGCCCATTCCTCCATGCAGATCTCCTCTAGAGCAGTGATGTTTTGGGGCTGTCGCTGGGCAACACAGACTTTCAACTCCCTCCAAAGGTTTTCTATGGGGTTGAGATCTGGAGACTGGCTAGGCCACTCCAGGACCTTGAAATGCTTCTTACAAAGCCACTCCTTTGTTGCCCGGGCAGTATGTTTGGGATCATTGTCATGTTGGAAGACCCAGCCACGTTTCATCTTCAATGCCCTTGCTGATGGAAGGAGGTTTGCACTCAAAATCTCACGATACATGGCCCCATTCATTCTGTCCTGTACATGGATCAGTCGTCCTGGTCCCTTTGACTCGCGTGTGCCCCCCTACCTGTCCCGCCGATCACAGCCGCGGATGTCAGTCGCCGGGTCACAGCCGGTTGTTACCAGCTATGTCCCGGCGATCGGCGGCAATCGCTGACAGAGAGCACAGCTGCAGTAGCTGTGCTTTCCGTCAGTTCACTGACAGCTCCAGGACACGCTGATTGGAACAGAAGAGTTTCTCTCTCCCGATCAGCGGTGTTCCCTGCAGTACACACCCCCGCCCCCTAGTAAAACACTCCCCTCACACAGTTAACCCTTTCCCTGAATAATAAACTTAACCCATTCCTCCCCAGTGCTATTAGTACAGTGTCAGTGTTTTTTTTTTTTTGCACTGATCACTGTATTGGTGTCACTGGGGATGCCCAGTGACCCCAAGTCAGTACCCCCCAATGTCAGAATGTCTGCCGCAGTCCCGCCATAAGTCGCTGATCGCCGCCATAAGTCACTGATCGCCGCCATAAGTCGCTGATCGCCGCCATTATTAGTATAAAAAAACCCTAAAAATCCCAGTATCTTTCCCGCCATTTGTAAACGCTATAGCTTTCATGTAAACCAATTAATTTACACGTATTGTTTTTTTTTTTTAGCAAAGACATGTCACAGAATACATTTTGTCAGAAATTTATGACTAAATTTGATTTTTAAATTTTTTTTTACTGGACATGTTTTATAGCAAAAAGTCCAAAATATTGTTTTTTTTCCTCAAAATTGTCAGCCTTTTTTTTTATAGCGCAAAAAATAAAAACTGCACAGGCGATCAAATACCACCAAAAGAAAGCTCAATTTGTGGGAAAAAAAGGATGTAAATTTCATTTATGTACTGTTTTGCATGACTGCGCAATTGTCCGTTAAACTAGCGCAGCGCTGTATAGCAAAAAAATGGCGTAAATTGCAGTATCTATACCAGTGATGGCGAACCTTTTTGAGCCCGAGTGCCCAAACTGCAACCCAAAACCAACTTATTTCTTTCAAAGTGCCAACACTGCAATGAAACCTGAATATCGAGCTTTTGGTTTAGAAAAAACAACTCGTACAGTAGTGCAAACTAATTAACAGTACAGGGATGACCAGAGACTGCGGACACAGTACAGGGATGACCAGAGACTGCGGACACAGTACAGGGATGACCAGAGACTGCGGACACAGTACAGGGATGACCAGAGACTGCGGACAGTACAGGGATGACCAGAGACTGCGGACAGTACAGGGATGACCAGAGACTGCGGACACAGTACAGGGATGACCAGAGACTGCGGACACAGTACAGGGATGCCCAGAGACTGCGGACACAGTACAGGGATGACCAGAGACTGCGGACACAGTACAGGAGATGACCAGAGACTGCGGACACAGTACAGGGATGACCAGAGACTGCGGACACAGTACAGGGATGACCAGAGACTGCGGACAGTACAGGAGATGACCAGAGACTGCGGACAGTACAGGAGATGACCAGAGACTGCGGACACAGTACAGGAGATGACCAGAGACTGCGGACACAGTACAGGAGATGACCAGAGACTGCGAACAGTACAGAAGATGACCAGAGACTGCGGACAGTACAGGAGATGACCAGAGACTGCGGACACAGTACAGGGATGACCAGAGACTGCGGACACAGTACAGGGATGACCAGAGACTGCGGACAGTACAGGGATGACCAGAGACTGCGGACACAGTACAGGAGATGACCAGAGACTGCGGACACAGTACAGGGATGACCAGTGACTGCGGACAGTACAGGAGATGACCAGAGACTGCGGAAAGTACAGGAGATGACCAGAGACTGCGGACAGTACAGGGATGACCAGAGACTTCGGACATAGTACAGGAGATGACCAGAGACTGCGGACACAGTACAGGGATGACCAGTGACTGCGGACAGTACAGGGATGACCAGAGACTGCGGAAAGTACAGGAGATGACCAGAGACTGCGGACAGTACAGGAGATGACCAGAGACTGCGGACAGTACAGGAGATGACCAGAGACTGCGGACACAGTACAGGAGATGACCAGAGACTGCGGACACAGTACAGGAGATGACCAGAGACTGCGAACAGTACAGAAGATGACCAGAGACTGCGGACAGTACAGGGATGACCAGAGACTGCGGACAGTACAGGGATGACCAGAGACTGCGGACACAGTACAGGAGATGACCAGAGACTGCGGACACAGTACAGGGATGACCAGTGACTGCGGACAGTACAGGGATGACCAGAGACTGCGGAAAGTACAGGAGATGACCAGAGACTGCGAACAGTACAGAAGATGACCAGAGACTGCGGACAGTACAGGAGATGACCAGAGACTGCGGAAAGTACAGGGATGACCAGAGACTGCGGACACAGTACAGGGATGACCAGAGACTGCGGAAAGTACAGGAGATGACCAGAGACTGCGGACAGTACAGGAGATGACCAGAGACTGCGGACAGTACAGGAGATGACCAGAGACTGCGGACACAGTACAGGAGATGACCAGAGATTGCGGACACAGTACAGGAGATGACCAGAGACTGCGAACAGTACAGAAGATGACCAGAGACTGCGGACAGTACAGGAGATGACCAGAGACTGCGGACAGTACAGGGATGACCAGAGACTGCGGACACAGTACAGGGATGACCAGAGACTGCGGACAGTACAGGGATGACCAGAGACTGCGGACACAGTACAGGAGATGACCAGAGACTGCGGACACAGTACAGGGATGACCAGTGACTGCGGACAGTACAGGGATGACCAGAGACTGCGGAAAGTACAGGAGATGACCAGAGACTGCGGACAGTACAGGGATGACCAGAGACTGCGGACACAGTACAGGGATGACCAGAGACTGCGGACAGTACAGGGATGACCAGAGACTGCGGACACAGTACAGGAGATGACCAGAGACTGCGGACACAGTACAGGGATGACCAGTGACTGCGGACAGTACAGGGATGACCAGAGACTGCGGAAAGTACAGGAGATGACCAGAGACTGCAGACACAGTACAGGGATGACCAGAGACTGCAGACATAGTACAGGGATGACCAGAGACTGCAGACACAGTATAGGGATGACCAGAGACTGCAGACACAGTACAGGGATGACCAGAGACTGCGGACACAGTACAGGAGATGACCAGAGACTGCGGACACAGTACAGGGATGACCAGAGACTGCGGACACAGTACAGGGATGACCAGAGACTGCGGACAGTACAGGAGATGACCAGAGACTGCGGACACAGTACAGGAGATGACCAGAGACTGCGGACACAGTACAGGAGATGACCAGAGACTGCGAACAGTACAGAAGATGACCAGAGACTGCGGACAGTACAGGAGATGACCAGAGACTGCGGACAGTACAGGGATGACCAGAGACTGCGGACACAGTACAGGGATGACCAGAGACTGCGGACAGTACAGGGATGACCAGAGACTGCGGACACAGTACAGGAGATGACCAGAGACTGCGGACACAGTACAGGGATGACCAGTGACTGCGGACAGTACAGGGATGACCAGAGACTGCGGAAAGTACAGGAGATGACCAGAGACTGCGGACAGTACAGGGATGACCAGAGACTGCGGACATAGTACAGGAGATGACCAGAGACTGCGGACACAGTACAGGGATGACCAGTGACTGCGGACAGTACAGGGATGACCAGAGACTGCGGAAAGTACAGGAGATGACCAGAGACTGCGGACAGTACAGGAGATGACCAGAGACTGCGGACAGTACAGGAGATGACCAGAGACTGCGGACACAGTACAGGAGATGACCAGAGACTGCGGACACAGTACAGGAGATGACCAGAGACTGCGAACAGTACAGAAGATGACTAGAGACTGCGGACAGTACAGGAGATGACCAGAGACTGCGGACAGTACAGGGATGACCAGAGACTGCGGACACAGTACAGGGATGACCAGAGACTGCGGAAAGTACAGGAGATGACCAGAGACTGCGGACAGTACAGGAGATGACCAGAGACTGCGGACAGTACAGGAGATGACCAGAGACTGCGGACACAGTACAGGAGATGACCAGAGACTGCGGACACAGTACAGGAGATGACCAGAGACTGCGAACAGTACAGAAGATGACCAGAGACTGCGGACAGTACAGGAGATGACCAGAGACTGCGGACAGTACAGGGATGACCAGAGACTGCGGACAGTACAGGGATGACCAGAGACTGCGGACACAGTACAGGGATGACCAGTGACTGCGGACAGTACAGGGGATGACCAGAGACTGCGGACAGTACAGGAGATGACCAGAGACTGCGGACAGTACAGGGATGACCAGAGACTGCGGACATAGTACAGGGATGACCAGTGACTGCGGACAGTACAGGGATGACCAGAGACTGCGGACATTACAGGAGATGACCAGAGACTGCAGACAGTACAGGGATGACCAGAGACTGCGGACATAGTACAGGGATGACCAGTGACTGCGGACAGTACAGGGATGACCAGAGACTGCGGACAGTACAGGGATGACCAGAGACTGCGGACACAGTACAGGGATGACCAGAGACTGCGGACAGTACAGGGATGACCAGAGACTGCGGACACAGTACAGGGATGACCAGAGACTGCGGACAGTACAGGGATGACCAGAGACTGCGGACAGCACAGGGATGACTGCTGACCTTTGGGGAGGGAGGGGGAGCGGGTACCTGAATTTGACAGGTACCTGCTCTTACTTCCGCAGAGTTTTTTTTTTTATCTTACCTGTTCCTTTATCCAGCCGCGCGTTGTCTTCCCGGCTTCTGTAGTGTGGGCGCTCGTCGGACAGCCGGATGCCCAGTGCGCATGCGCGAGAAGCGCTGCGCTTTGTGATTGGTCCGGCGGCTTCTGGGATCTGTCATGTGTCCCAGGTACCGCCTTACCATTCACAAAGAGCACTGCTTCTTGTGCATGCGCACTTGGGACCTGGCTGTCACGCACACTACAGCCGGGAAGACAGCGCGCCGCTGGATTCTCCTGGCGTGCCCACAGATAAGGCTCGGCGTGCCACGGGTTCGCCATCACTGATCTATACCATAGTTTGTAGATGCTATAACTTTCACACAAAGCAATCAATATACACTTATTGGGATTTTTTTTACCAAAAACATGGAGCAGAATACATTTTGGCCTAAATTTATAACCAACTTTGAGTTTACTATATATTTTTTATAGCTGAAAGTAAAAAATATCGTTTTTCTTCAAAATTTTTTTTTTGTTTATAGCGTGAAAAATAAAAAGCGCACAGGTGATCAAATATCACCGAAAGAAAGCTCTATTTGTGTGAAAAAAAATTCGTTTGGGTGCAGCATTGCATGACCGCGCAATTATCAGTTGAATTAGTGCAGCGCCGAGTAGCAAAAAGAGGCCTGGTCATTAAGGGGGGTAAATCCTCTGGAGGTCAAGTGGTTAACCTCTTCCCATGCCCTACCCACACCACTATTCGTGGTCTTGATTACTCGCCGACACTCGGATTGAGGAGCATTTACCAATGGAGGGAGAGAACTGTAAGTAAACAATACAGTTCTCTCCCGTCAGCTCCTGCACACTGCTATGCATGGCTTTTGCAGAACTTACAGTGAAGCAGACACACACACAGCACACGGTAAAACAGCACACAATTAACCCTTTGATTGCCCCACATTAACCCCTTCCTGTCCAGTGCCATTAATACAGTGTCAGTGCTTTTTTTATTAGCACTGATCACTGTATTGGTGTCACTGGGGATGTCAATGACACCAAGTCAGTTCCCCCCAGTGTCAAAATGCCTGTTGCAGCCCCGCAGTCCCACTATAAGTCACTGATTGCCGCCATTACTAGTAAAAAAAAAGAAAATTCCAGTATATATACCATCATTTGTAAATGCTATAACTTACACGTAAACCAATTAATTTACACGTATTGGGATTTTGCTTAGCAAAGACATGTAGCAGAATACATTTTGGCCTAAATTTATGATGAAATGTGATTTTTTAAAAATATTTTACTGGACACGTTTAATAGCAAAAAGTCGAAAATATAGTTTTTTTCTCAAAATTGTCAGTCTTTTTTTTATAGTGTAAACAATAAAAAAAGCACAGGCGGTCAAATACTACCAAAAGAAATCTGTATTTGTTGTAAAAAAAGGACATAAACTTCATTTGGGTGGAGCATTGCATGACCGCGCAATTTATGGTAATGCAACACCATAATGTAAAAAATGGCCTGGTCAGGAAGGGTG